>NW_026511861.1:45000-332371 GCF_027579735.1 Bombina bombina | reverse complement strand
TCTCATTACTAGCCTGTTCAACATGTCTGACATTGTGGAAACTCATTGCTCAAATTGTTTAGAAGTCATTGTGGAACCCACTCTTAAAATGTGTCCCACTTGTACTGATATGTCTATAACTTGCAGACAACATATTTTGAGTTTGGCAATGGATGATTCTCAGACAGAAGGAAATCAGGTTTTGTCATCTAATTCTCCCCAAGTGTCACAACCAGTAACGCCCGCACAAGCGACGCCAAGTACTTCTAGTGCATCTAATTCTTTCTCCTTGCAAAATATGGCTTCAGTTATGAATACTTCCCTTACAGAGGTTTTATCTAAACTGCTAGGGTTGCAAGGGAAGCGCAGTAGCTCTGGGTTAAGAACACATGCTGAGCCTTCTGACGCTATAGTTGCCGTATCCGATATTCCCTCACAATGTTCTGAGGTAGGGATGAGGGATTTGCTATCTGAGGGAGAGATTTCTGATTCAGGAAGGTTACTCCCTCAGACAGATTCAGATATGACGGCATTTAAATTTAAGCTAGAACACCTCCGTTTATTGCTTAGGGAGGTTTTCGCTACTCTGGATGATTGTGACCCTATTGTAGTTCCAGAGAAATTGTGTAAAATGGAAAAATATTTAGAGGTTCCTGTCTACACTGATGTTTTTCCGGTCCCTAAGAGGATTTCGGACATTGTTACTAAGGAGTGGGATAGACCAGGTATTCCGTTCGCTCTCCCTCCTGTTTTTAAGAAAATGTTTCCCATATCTGATACCTATTGAAGACAGTTGTGCTTTCGTTGATCCTATGGATAAAAAAATTAGAGGGTCTCCTAAAGAAAATTTTTGTTCATCAAGGTTTTCTTCTTCAACCTATTGCATGCATTGTTCCTCTAACAACTGCAGCTGCCTTTTAGTTTGAGGCTCTAGAAGAGGCTCTTCAGGTGGAGACCCCACTAGAAGATATTCTGGACAGAATTAAGGCTCTTAAGCTAGCTAATTCTTTTATTACAGACGCCGCTTTTCATCTTGCTAAGTTAGCGGCAAAGAATTCAGGTTTTTGCCATTTTAGCGCGTAGAGCGTTATGGCTTAAGTCCTGGTCTGCTGATGTGTCATATAAATCTAAGCTTTTGACCATCCCTTTCAAGGGTAAATCATTTCAGACATCACTGGAGGGAAGGGTCATGCCCTTCCCCAAGATAAGTCAAATAAGACAAGGACCAAACAAAATAATTTTCGTTCCTTTCAAAACTTCAAGGGTGGTCCCGCTTCCTCTTCCTCTGCGGCAAAGCAAGAGGGGAACTTTGCTCAATCCAAGCCAACCTGGAGACCTAACCAGGCTTGGAACAAGGGTTAACAGGCCAAAAAGCCTGCTGCTGCCACTAAGACAGCATGGGGGTAGCCCCCGATCCAGGACCAGATCTAGTAGGGGGCAGACTCTCTCTCTTTGCTCAGGCCTGGGCAAGAGACGTTCGGGACTCCTGGGCCGTAGAAATTGTAACCCAGGGGTACCTTTCAGATTTCAAAGATTCTCCTCCAAGGGGGAGGTTCCATCTTTCTCAATTGTCTGTAAAACCAGACAAAAGAGAGGTGTTCTTACGCTGTGTAGAAGACCTTTTTACCATGGGAGTGATCTGCCCAGTTCCGAAAGCAGAACAGGGACAAGGTTTTTACTCCAATCTGTTTGTGGTTCCCAAAAAAGAGGGAACCTTCAGACCAATTCTAGATCTCAAGATCCTAAAACAATTCCTAAAACTTCCATCCTTCAAGATGGAGACCATTCAGACTATTTTACCAATGATCCAGGAGGGTCAATATATGACCACCATGGATTTAAAGTATGCATACCTACACATTCCTATCCACAAAGATCATCAGCAGTTCCTCAGATTTGCCTTTCTGGACAGGCATTACCAGTTTGTGGCTCTTCCCTTCGGTTGGCCTTGGCACCAAGAATCTTCACCAAAGTGTTAGGGTCCCTGCTGGTGGTCCTACGGCCGCGGGGCATTGCAGTGGCGCCTTATCTAGACGACATCCTAATTCAAGTGTCGACTTTCCAACTAGCCAAGTCTCACACGGATTTAGTGTTGTCCTTTCTAAGATCTCATGGATGGAAGGTGAACGTGAAAAAGAGTTCTCTCATTCCTCTCACAAGGGTTCCATTCCTGGGAACTCTGATAGATTCGATGGACATGAAGATTTTTCTGACGGAGGTCAGGAAATCAAAGATTTTAACCACCTGCCGAGCTCTTCATTCCATTCCTCGGCCGTCAGTGGCTCAGTGTATGGAGGTAATCGGACTTATGGTAGCGGCAATGGACATAGTTCCGTTTGCTCGCTTACATCTCAGACCACTGCAAGTATGCATGCTCAAACAGTGGAATGGGGATTATGCAGATTTATCTCCTCAGATAAATCTGGATCAAGAGACCAGAGACTCTCTTCTTTGTTGGTTGTCACAGGATCACCTGTCCAGGGGAATATGTTTCCGCAGGCCAGTGTGGGTTATAGTGATGACGGACGCCAGCCTACTGGGCTGGGGTGCAGTCTGGAATTCCCTGAAAGCACAGGGTTTGTGGACTTAGAGGAGGCCCTCCTATGATAAATATTCTGGAATTAAGAGCGATTTTCAATGCTCTTCAGGCGTGGCCTCAGCTGGCTTCGGCCGGATTCATCAAGTTTCAGTCGGACAACATCACGACTGTAGCTTATATCAATCATCAGGGGGGAACAAGGAGTTCCTTGGCGATGATAGAAGTTTCCAGGATAATCCGATGGGCAGAGACTCATTCTTGCCATCTATCAGCGATCTATATCCCAGGGGTAGAGAACTGGGAGGCAGATTTTCTAAGGCGTCAGACTTTTCATCCGGGGGAGTGGGAGCTCCATCTGGAGGTGTTTGCTCAACTGGTTCAGCTATGGGGCACACCAGAATTGGATCTGATGGCGTCTCGTCAGAATGACAAACTTCCTTGTTATGGGTCCAGGTCCAGGGATCCTCCAGCAGTACTGATAGATGCTCTAGCAGTACCCTGGTCGTTCAACCTGGCTTATGTGTTTCCACCGTTTCCTCTCCTTCCCCGTTTGATTGCAAGAATCAAACAGGAGAGAGCTTCTGTGATTTTGATAGCACCTGAGTGGCCACGCAGGACTTGGTATGCAGATCTGGTGGACATGTCATCTCTACCACCATGGACTCTGCCACTGAGACGGGACCTTCTGATTCAAGGTCCATTCAAGCATCCAAATCTAATTTCTATGCAACTGACTGCTTGGAGATTGAACGCTTGATTTTATCAAAGTTGGGTTTCTCTGAGTCGGTCATAGATACCTTGATTCAGGCTCAAAAGCCTGTCACCAGGAAAATCTATCATAAGATATGGCGTAAATATCTTTATTGGTGCGAATCCAAGGGCTACTCATGGAGTAAGATCAGGATTCCTCGGATTTTGTCCTTTCTAAAAGACGGATTGGAGAAGGGACTATCAGCTAGTTCCCTAAAGGGACAGATATCTGCTTTATCAATTCTATTGCACAAGCGTCTGGCAGATGTTCCAGACGTTCAGTCGTTCTGTCAGGCTTTAGTTAGAATCAAGACTGTGTTTAAACCTGTTGCTCCGCCATGGAGTTTAAATTTAGTTCTTAATGTTCTTCAAGGGGTTCCGTTTGAACCCATGCATTCCATAGATATTAAGCTTCTATCTTGGAAAGTTCTGTTTCTAGTTGCTATCTCTTCAGCTCAAAGAGTTTCTGAGCTATCTGCTTTACAATGCGACTCACCTTATCTTGTTTTCCATGCTGATAAGGTGGTTTTGCGTACCAAACCTGGGTTCCTCCCTAAGGTTGTTTCTAACAGGAATATCAATCAGGAAATTGTTGTTCCTTCTCTGTGTCCTAATCCTTCTTCCAAGAAGGAACGTCTGTTGCACAACTTGGATGTGGTTTGTGCCTTGAAGTTTTATTTGCAGGCAACCAAAGAATTTCGCCAATCTTCTTCTTTGTTTGTTGTTTATGCTAGAAAGCGTAGAGGTCAAAAGGCTACGGCTACCTCTCTTTCATTTTGACTGAAAAGCATCATGGACAGCAGCCTCCTGAAAGAATTACAGCTCACTCCACTAGAGCGGTGGCTTCCACATGGGCTTTTAAAAATGATGCTTCTGTTGGACAGATTTGTAAGGCTGCGACTTGGTCTTCGCTTCATACCTTTTACAAATTTTACAAATTTGATACTTTTGCTTATTCGGAGGCTATTTTTGGGAGAAAGTTTTTGCAGGCAGTGGTGCCTTCCGTTTAGGTTCCTGTCTTGTCCCTCCCTTCATCCGTGTCCTAATGCTTTGGTATTGGTATCCCACAAGGTAGGATGAATCCGTGGAATCGGTACATCTTGCAAAAGAAAACAAAATTTACGCTTACCTGATAAATTTCTTTCTTTTGCGTTGTACCGAGTCCACGGCCCGCCCTTCTATTCAAGACAGATAGTATTTTTTATGTAAACTTCAGTCACCTCTGCACCTTATAGTTTCTCCTTTTCTTCCGTGGCCTTCGGTCGAATGACTGGGGGGTGGAGTTAAGGGGTGAGCTATATAGACAGCTCTGCTGTGGTACTCTCTTTGCTACTTCCTGTCAGGAAGGACAATATCCCTTAAGTTAGGATGAATCCGTGGACTCGGTACATCGCAAAAGAAAGAAATTTATCAGGTTAGCATAAATTTTGTTTTTAAATAAAGATAGAAAGAGAACAAAGAAAAATTTATAATAGGAGTAAATCAGAAAGTTGCTTAAAATTGCATGCTCTATCTGAATCATGAAAGAAAAAAAATTGGGTTTAAAGTGCCCCTGTCTTTAAACTAATTTTTAAAAATGGGGCACTTTAACATCAAAATTTACATTCACTTTAATTGTCTATCTTTTTATCGTAGGCCAAGGTTGAGAATATTACGAATAGTTTTTTTCCTAAGGCTATTAAAATAGCAATCAGGAATATTTCTCTTATTTCTTTTTTTTTCCCACTCTTTGTGAATATATTTGATGGTTAGATTTTTACACCACGGATTGTATTTGTTTGTTCATTGTCATCTTTTTGAACCATGAAAAATTCCTTGTATAATTTTAATTTTTTAGTCCAGTTTCCCTTTGTTGTGCAAAATAATATTGTTATTAATATACTATAGGTATCAAAGTGACCACAGCAGGGGTCTGATTCTGCATAGCAGCTGGTCTTTAGAGCCAAACATAAGGAGCCACTATTACTTAATGACACAAATATAGGTCATAACAAAATATAATGACCTTAGACATCATAGTAATGTACTTATAACCTGTCTGTCTGGTATTACAGGTCCTGTGTGTGCAGAACTCCACACTACCACACCATTTCCATCCTTTTGTCATTTTGCCAAGTTTCGCTGCTCTACTCGCAAGTATTATCTCAAGGTACCATGCAGGGGATTGGGTAGATTTGCTGGATAGATATTGAGAACTAAGAGCATGTGTGTGTGTATGATATCATATAAAGACATGGCAAGTGGGGACAGCGTTAGGTGCAATGCGAGTTCACAATCACATTGCACCTAACATGTAACGCTGGTATTACTAATTGAAGTGCGAAAGCGATATTTTGTGCTCCACTTGTAATCTAGCCCATTAGAAGCAAATACAATTCTCACAGCATATCTGTTAATTTTACTGCACTAGTAATGCCCTTATAGAAATACAAACGGTCACAATGTGTTCTTAATCTATGGGGTGAATGTCTGTATGAATGTCTTACTAAATACTATTTATTATGCTTTTTATCTATATGTAAAAAAAAAGTTACATTTTAATATAAAAGTTGATGATAATGCTACACTTTTTGTCATTTCCTTTTGAATTAGTGTATCTTTATAGTGATGGGACCTGATTGTTACTGACTTTATGATGACAGACAGATGACATATGTTACTGACTTTATAGTGACAGCTTGATATTATTGCTGGCTTTAAAGGTAACAGGCAGATGTTTACTGACTTTAGAATGACAGTGAGATGTTGTTACTGACTTTATAGTGACAGCCTGATGTTGTTACTGGCTTTATAGTGACAGCTTGATGTTATTGCTGGCTTTAAAGGTAACATGCAGATGTTTTACTGACTTTAGAATGACAGTGAGATGTTGTTACTGACTTTATAGTGACACCCTGATGTTGTTACTGGCTTTATAGACAACCTGATGTTGTTCTGATTTTATAATGACAGTGAGATGTTGTTACTGATTTTATAGTGACAGCCTGATGTTGTTTCTGGCTTTATAGACAGCCTGATGTTGTTACTGACTTTATAGACAGCCTGATGTTGTTACTGACTTTATAGACAGCATGATGTTGTTACTGGCTTTATAGACAGCCTGATGTTGTTACTGACTTTATAGACAGCCTGATGTTGTTACTGGCTTTATAGACAGCCTGATGTTGTTACTGACTTTATAGACAGCCTGATGTTGTTACTGGCTTTATAGACAGCCTGATGTTGTTACTGGCTATATAGACAGCCTGATGTTGTTACTGGCTTTATAGACAGCCTGATGTTGTTACTGGCTTATAGACAGCCTGATGTTGTTACTGGCTTTATAGACAGCTGATGTTGTTACTGGCTTTATAGACAGCTGATGTTGTTACTGGCTTTATAGACAGCCTGATGTTGTTACTGACTTTATATACAGGCCTGATGTTGTTACTGACTTTATAGTGACAGCCTGATGTTCTTACTGAACTTTATAGACAGCCAGATGTTATTACTGGCTTTATAATAACTGGCAGATGTTGTACTGACTTGACAGTGACAGCCTGATGTTGTTACTGACTTTATAGTGACAGCCTGATATTGTTACGGACTAGATAATGACAGTGAGATGTTTATAGTGACAGACCTGATGTTATTGACTTTATAGTGACTACCTGATGTTGTTGCTGACTTTATAGACAGCCAGATGTTATTACTGGCTTTATAATAACTGGCAGATGTTTTACTGACTTGACAGTGATAGGTTACAGTTGTTATTATATTATTTATATTAATGTCCCTAGACATTGTTACTAACTTTGTTTTCATGGGCCAGATGTAGTTATTGCTGCATTACAATGAGTTGTTTCTGACTTTAAAGTGATAACTAGGTGTTGTTACTGACTTTATAGTGACAGGACATGATGATGGGAGGAGATAATGACACTAAGGGAATAAAGTCTGGGTAGATTGAGGGTAATAACATTTTGGGCTTTGAGAAATAATACATCATTCATATATGTTCTCCCATTCTCTTTCTACTGTAGCGAGTTTGGTGTACCCAACCCTGTAAAAGGACACTGTCGCATATTCTAACATAAAACCTATTGGAAAGTCAGGTATGTTTAAAGTCATGGTTACTATTCCTTACATGAGTACACCAACACATTCCACCTTTGAGCACAGTATTAGAACCTTGAGACTAAGGGTAAGGGAGGGGTGTTATTCAGGGTCACGGGACAAAGGGTGTGGTGTTAGTGCAAAAATACAGATGAAATAGTGAGGGGAGTGGGTAGGGGAAGAAGGATAGAAGTGTTACGTCGCTGTAATGGGGTAAAAGCAGGAAATGAGTTTAAGCAGGTGTAATGAGTTTATTGGGCTGTAATAAGGGATACGGTGAGTACAGGGTAAGTCGGTGTAATTAAGGTAAGGGGTGTAGTTAGTATTGGGGACAGAGACTACTGTGTATAGCAGTGTGACTATAAGTTATGTAGTACAGTTAGCTTTTATAGATAGAACAGGTAAGCGGGTTATTGAAGGTATTTTATGTGGCTCTTCATTAAATATAATTTTATTGTAAAACCTAAACATTCCACAAGCCTAAACATTTCACCACTTGCACTTAAGCAGCTTCTATATATGGCAACCCTATCTGTGTGTGAATGTGTATATTTGTGTATATATATATGTGTATATACTGTATATGTAGTATGTAATACACACACAAATATATGTTTGTGTACATATGTGTGTGAATGTGTATATTTGTGTATATATATATGTGTATATACTGTATATGTAGTATGTAATACACTCACACATATGTTTGTGTACATATGTGTGTGTGTATGTGTATACATGGGTGTGTGATTGCATGCATTTGTGTATGTGATATTTCTGTATTTCAGTATTACTTTGTGTATTGTATTGGTATATTTTTATGTAATTTTGTTTATATGTTGGTGTCAGCTGTTGCCAGTACTTTGTTGTTTTATGCAGCTGTAACTATTTTAACAAATGTCCTGACAGGTGTGGCCTTTACAGATTTATCTGCCACTCAGACCACCGAGCCCACTGGCCCTTTTGTACCATCCTCTGAGCCTGCAACAACAACTGTAGGTGCTAAGGAGGGCCTAGCCACCAAAAACAGACGATCTGTTAAAGACTTTAAGTTGAGAGATCAGAAGCCTCTTCATGGGAGCAATCAGAACAGTACCAGCCTCCTAAAACCAAATCCATCTCCAGGTCTGTGGAAAACAAACAGCAGTGGATAAATAAGATTAGAAGTGATATTGCTTCCTCGCTAAATTCCAAACTGACTACGCCCAAGGCAGATAGAAAAAGCTCAGAGACTAAAAGTCCATTGCGCAAGATCATTAACAAACTAAATTCCAAACTGGCTACGCACAAGGCAGATAGAAAGAGCCCAGAGAGTACCAGTCCAATGCGCAAGATCATTAACAAACTAAATTCCAAACTGACTACGCACAAGGCAGATAGAAAGAGCCCAGAGAGCACAAGTCCAATGCACAAGATCATTAACAAACTAAAAGCAAGTGCAGGGAAAAAAGGCAAAGGTCCAACCACATATGTTGCAGCCCCAAGAACTAAGACCAGTGTCTATGGGGAAGAATCTACGTATGTTGCAGAATCAGTCCACTGACTGCAATCTAATTGCTTGGAGAAGGCTAGATGACAACAAGATTGTCATTATAATCTAATTGTCATCTAGCCTTCTCCTGTGGTTCTCATTGTCATCTAGCCTATTGTTGCAGTCTAATTGTAATCTAATTGTTATCTACCTTCTCCTGCTGTCTCATTGTCATCTAGCCTTCTCCTTTGGTCTCATTGTCATCTAGCCTTTTCGTATGGTCTAATTTTTATCTAATTGTCATCTAATGTTCTGTGGTCTTATAGTCATCTAGCCTTCTACTGCAGCCTCAATTTCATCTAATTGTTATCTAGCTTTCTCCTGCAAGCTCATTGTTATCTAGCCTTCTCCTGCAGTTTCAATGTCATCTATCTTTCTCCTGCAGTCTCATTGTCATCTAATTGTTATCTAGCCTTATCCTGCAGCCTCATTGTCATCTAATTGTTATCTAGCCTTATCCTGCAAGCTTATTGTTATCTAGCCTTTTTATGCAGTCTCACTGTAATCAACCCTTCTGCAGTCTCATTGCCATCTAGCCATCTCCTGCAGCATTATTGCCATCTAGCCATCTCCTGCAGTCAGTCTTATTGCCATCTAGCCATCTCCTGCAGCCTTATTGCCATCTAGCCATCTCCTGCAGCCTTATTGCCATCTAGCCATCTCCTGCAGCCTTATTGCCATCTAGCCATCTCCTGCAGCCTTATTCCCATCTAGCCATCTCCTGCAGCCTTATTGCCATCTAGCCATCTCCTGCAGCCTTATTGTCATCTAGCCATCTCCTGCAACCTTATTGCCATCTAGCCATCTCCTGCAGCCTTATTGCCATCTAGCCATCTCCTGCAGGCCTTGTTGTCATCTAGCCATCTCCTGCAACCTTATTGCCATCTAGCCATCTCCTGCAGCCTTATTGCCATCTAGCCCATCTCCTGCAGCCTTATTGTCATCTAGCCATCTCCTGCAGCCTTATTGCCATCTCCTGCAGCCTTATTGTCATCTAGCCATCTCCTGCAGCCTTATTGCCATCTCCTGCAGCCTTATTGCCATCTAGCCATCTCCTGCAGCCTTATTGCCATCTTGCCATCTACTGCAGCCTTATTGCCATCTAGCCATCTCCTGCAGCCTTATTGCCCATCTTGCCATCTCCTGCAGCTTATTGCCATCTAGCCATCTCTTACAGCCTTATTGCCATCTAGCCATCTCATACAGCTTTATTGCCATCTAGCCATCTCCTGCAGCCTTATTGCCATCTAGCCATCTCCTGCAGCCTTATCGCCATCTAGCCATCTCCTGCAGCCTTATCGCCATCTAGCCATCTCCTGCAGCCTTATTGCCATCTAGCCATCTTCTGCAGACTTATTGCCATCTAGCCATCTCCTGCAGCCTTATTGCCATCTCCTGCAGCCTTATTGCCATCTAGCCATCTCCTGCAGCCTTATTGCCATCTAGCCATCTCCTGCAGCCTTATTGCCATCTCCTGCAGCCTTATTGCCATCTAGCCATCACCTGCAGCCTTATTGCCATCTCCTGCAGCCTTATTGCCATCTAGCCATCTCCTGCAGCCATCTAGCCATCTCCTGCAGCCTTATCGCCATCTAGCCATCTAGCCATCTTCTGCAGCCTTATTGGCATCTAGCCATCTCCTGCAGCCTTATCGCCATCTCCTGCAGCCTTATCGAAATCTAGCCATCTCCTGCAGCCTTATCGCCATCTAGCCATCTCCTGCAGCCTTATTGCATCTAGCCATCTCCTGCAGCTCATTGCCATCTAGCCATCTCCTGCAGCCTTATTGCCATCTAGCCATCTCCTGCAGCCTTATTGTTATCTAGCCATCTCCTGCAGCCTTATTGCCATCTAGCCATCTCCTGCAGCCTTATTGCCAACTAGCCATCTCCTGCAGCCTTATTGCCATCTAGAAATCGCCTGCAGCTTATTGCCATCTAGCCATCTCCTGCAGCCTTATTGCCATCTAGCCATCTCCTGCAGCCTTATTGCCATCTCCTGCAGCCTTATTGCCATCTAGCCATCTCCTAGCCTATGCCATCTAGCCATCTCCTGCAGGCCTTATTGCCTTCTAGCCATCTCCTGCAGCCTTATTGCCATCTAGCCCATCTCCTGCAGCCTTATTGCCATCTCCTGCAGCCTTATTGCCATCTAGCCATCTCCTGCAGCCTTATTGCCATATACTGCAGCATTATTGCCATCTAGCCATCTCCTGCAACCTTATTGCCATCTAGCCATCTCCTGCAGCCTTATTGCCATCTAGCCATCTCCTGCAGCCTTATTACCATCTCCTGCAGCCTTATTGCCATCTAGCCATCTCCTACAGCCTTATTGTCATCTAGCCATCTCCTACAGCCTTATTGCCATCTAGCCATCTCCTGCAGCCTTATTGCCATCTCCTGCAGCCTTATTCCCATCTAGCCATCTCCTGCAGCCTTATTGCCATCTAGCCATCTCCTGCAGCCTTATTGTCATCTAGCCATCTCCTGCAACCTTATTGCCATCTAGCCATCTCCTGCAGCCTTATTGCCATCTAGCCATCTCCTGCAGCCTTGTTGTCATCTAGCCATCTCCTGCAACCTTATTGCCATCTAGCCATCTCCTGCAGCCTTTTTGCCATCTAGCCATCTCCTGCAGCCTTATTGTCATCTAGCCATCTCCTGCAGCCTTATTGCCATCTCCTGCAGCCTTATTGTCATCTAGCCATCTCCTGCAGCCTTATTGCCATCTCCTGCAGCCTTATTGCCATCTAGCCATCTCCTGCAGCCCTTATTGCCATCTTGCCATCTACTGCAGCCTTATTGCCATCTAGCCATCTCCTGCAGCCTTATTGCCATCTAGCCATCTCCTGCAGCCTTATTGCCATCTAGCCATCTCTTACAGCCTTATTGCCATCTAGCCATCTCATACAGCTTTATTGCCATCTAGCCATCTCCTGCAGCCTTATCGCCATCTAGCCATCTCCTGCAGCCTTATCGCCATCTAGCCATCTCCTGCAGCCTTATTGCCATCTAGCCATCTCCTGCAGCCTTATTGCCATCTAGCCATCTCCTGCAGCCTTATTGCCATCTCCTGCAGCCTTATTGCCATCTAGCCATCTCCTGCAGCCTTATTGCCATCTCCTGCAGCCTTATTGCCATCTCCTGCAGCCTTATTGCCATCTAGCCATCACCTGCAGCCTTATTGCCATCTCCTGCAGCCTTATTGCCATCTAGCCATCTCCTGCAGCCATCTAGCCATCTCCTGCAGCCTTATCGCCATCTAGCCATCTCCTGCAGCCTTATCGCAATCTAGCCATCTTCTGCAGCATTATTGCCATCTAGCCATCTCCTGCAGCCTTATTGCCATCTCCTGCAGCCTTATTGCCATCTAGCCATCTCCTGCAGCCTTATTGCCATCTCCTGCAGCCTTATCGCCATCTAGCCATCTCCTGCGGCCTTATCGCCATCTAGCCATCTCCTGCAGCCTTATCGCCATTTAGCCATCTCCTGCAGCCTTATTGCCATCTAGCCATCTCCTACAGCCTTATTGCCATCTAGTTATCTCCTGCAGCCTTATTGCCATCTAGTCATCTCCTACAGCCTTATTGCCATCTAGCCATCTCCTGCAGCCTTATTGCCATCTAGCCATCTCCTGCAGCCTTTTTGCCATCTAGCCATCTCCTGCAGCCTTATAGCCATCTAGTAATCTCATCTTTATTTCCATCTAGCCATCTCCTGCAGCCTTATTGCCATCTAGTCATGTCCTACAGCCTTATTGCCATCTAGCCTTCTCCTGCAGTCTCACTGTCACCTAGTCTTCTCCTGCTGTCTCACTGTCATCTGTCCTTCTCCTGCTATCTCACTGTCACCTAGTCTTCTCCTGCTGTCTCACTGTAATCTGTCCTTCTCCTGCTGTCTCACTGTCATCTGTCCTTCTCCTCCAGTCTCACTATTATCTAGCCTTCTCCTGCAGTCTCACTGTCACCTAGCCTTCTCCTGCTGTCTCAATGTCATCGATCCTTCTCCTGCAGTCTCACTGTCATCTGTCCTTCTGTGGTCTGTATGATTACCTTGTACTCTCTTTGATATCGGTA
Source organism: Bombina bombina (assembly GCF_027579735.1). Taxonomy (NCBI): domain Eukaryota; kingdom Metazoa; phylum Chordata; class Amphibia; order Anura; family Bombinatoridae; genus Bombina; species Bombina bombina. The sequence continues at coordinate 319,402 of NW_026511861.1, read as the reverse complement.
GTACTCTCTGTGATATCGGCATTACAGTCTCTCTCTCTTGTTTCCCCTCTTGCAGTCTCACTGTCTACACCCTCTATCAATATTGTGTTTGCTCTCTGCAAGTCTATTTCAGTGCTCACTTTAACCCAGTGTCAACAAAAAGGCATTAATGACTATTGCAATAAGAACCAAATAAGGAGCCACAGATAAGCATTATCTTTATAGAAACCCTGACAAAAAAAAAGATTGAGGGAAGTGGCTATACAAACTATAAATTATAACATAGTACAATACTATGATATAATATTGGTTTAACGGCCCAACAAAAATGCATCGATTGCCAAAACTGTAGTTACACATATGGGATATGTAATGGTTGGATTAATTATTAATAATAACTATGTGGTGCCTTTTGCTACATCCGTCCCATATTTGACAGTGCCAGTTTGAAAGTCCTACTACACTGTACATACTTCTGCGCTCCCTACCCTATAAAAATCCTCTTTTTATAAAGGCTTCTGTGATGAAAATCTAGAGGAAACCAAAGAAAAAATTAGCCTACAACATTAATACTTGTACACAAAACGTTATCAGACAAGATATAGCTTTATATATGTTAAACAAAGGATAACAAAACAAAGTCTGCTTATAAAATAAAACAAAGCTCTCAGCATTCTGCAAATGGTATCCAAACGTTTCCTGATACAAACCCAAGAAGACAACAATGCGACTATAGATCAGACGTGTCCCAGATCCACTCTGTTCTGATTAGGGTCCATTTTGTTGTCCAGGAAAGATTTGAATAAAACTCTGATGAAGAGCAGACACACTTATGGACAGCACCTCTACTGTCACCCTGAAGCCTAAAGTTAATCCGTCCTGACTAAAGTCTCTAAGAAGACAAAACAACCTGCACAGTTTATGTACAAGAGAAATATCTGACAAAGGCACAAATAATGTTTTTATAAATAAAGTTTTGTCTTCCAAATTACAAAATTAGAAAGTTTCATTTTTGCATGTCAAATATATTGGAATGTAAAGTTTTACTTAAACATTGTGTTGAAGCTGTGGACTATTTACATTAATGGTATAAGCTGGCCAAGTAGATTTCTATATTTTAGCATGTGAGCCTGACCGTTATGATGAGTTATTCATAACAGTGCTGTGTTTGGCTGAAGGGACACCAGCCTCTCTTGTGTGCAGATATTACCTTTAGCTCTGTGTTCATTAGGTGTTAAACTGTTCTATTACCTTATCACACCTGATGAAGCCAACTAGGAACGGATATGTAACCAGATTAGACTAGTGTGCCCTCCCAAATCTATTTACTGGTAATTTACAGGAAAATGTGGCAAAATAAATAATTATGGTATTTTATTATGTTGAATGATTAAGGGCTAGATTACAAGTGGAGCGGCATTTTCGTTTAACGTAAACTGTTTTTTCTCCAGCTGTAACCATAAACACCCACTCTATTGTGCAAATATCTGACATATTCTCATTAGCACAAACCCGACATGAAAATATGAATATGAAAATATGAATATTTCAAATTCCGATGTTCTTTACATAACGAAATATGTTCTATTTATTCATAAATATATATATATAGATGATGGTTTTTAAACAATAACAACAAGGTACAGATATATATATATAGGAATATCTATTTAGAAATACTTAGAACATATTCTACTATGTACAGAAACATTGGAATGTGAAATATTCACAGTAAATACATAGTTACAACCTTTATTAAATATGAATATTGCATAAATATCTTTTTACAAGTTTTCATCTACTTAACTGCAATGGGCTCCAATACACTTAAATATAGGTTAATGTGTTTATATTCGTCGTCCTTATATTAGGGTTATGGATGGACAAAATAACCTATTGAGTATGCGTGTAAAGTCAGTAATAGCAGATATGTAAGGGAGCTTATATAAAAAATGTACATAAATTCAATGAAGTTAAAAAAGGTGCCTGATATCTCCCAAAAGGTACTGAAAAAAATACTGCAGGAGATTATATAGATTCTAAATCCATAATTACAAAATATATCCCACAGCCAATATGTATAGGAGGAATATCCAGGTAGTAATAATCAAAATATGGCTAGCGATGGTGTATTTGTAATCCACAGTGTCGTCCTTATATTAGGGTTATGGTGGCCAAAATAACCTATTGAGTATCCGTGTAAAGTCAGTAATAGCAGATATGTAAGGGAGCCTTACCGGACCCGGTATTGCGGGGATTTCCATGAAGTTGCTTCAATTTGTGTTCTCCCAGTTGTCCTTACAGCGTCCTGCAGCGTATAAATTTGCTGATGCTTCTGGGAGATCCCATGACACACTCCCCTTTACCAATCAGGTAACCGGTATCTCTTTGGCTTGTAATTCAAAAGTTGAAAAGGGTTTAATTTCTAAATTGTATCGGAATGTGTTTATTAGGAATAATCCAAGGGTATCCTGTAGCTCACACAAGTCTATCCTCTATGTGATTACAAAACAGCAAGTTTAGACGCTGCAGGACGCTGTAAGGACAACTGTTGGAAGAAGAAAATTTGTAGCATCTTCATGGAAACCCCATAACACTACTTCAGAGGTCCGGTAAGGCTCCCTTACATATCTGCTTTTACTGACTTTACACGGATACCCAATCGGTCATTTTGGCCGCCATAACCCTTATATAAGGACGACACCATCGCTAGCCCTATTTTGATTATTACTACCTGGATATTCCTCCTATACATATCGGCTGTGGCATATATTTTGTAACTACGGACTTAGAATCTATATAATCTTCTGCAGTTTTTTTTCAGTACCTTTTGGGAGATATAAGGCACCATTTTTAACTCCATTGACTTTATCTACATTTTTTATATAATCTATTATTATATTATTTTTAACTAATTTTTTTGGTTGTGGCCACTACAGTCAGTTGGTTGAATGAATTGGATGAATGAGTATATTTTTTAAACCTTATGTTTATCAATTTGAGACATTTTACCTATAATAAATTTCTGAGAAACTGATACATTTGCGATTTATTATATATTTAATATTTATTAGATTTCAAATTTGAGCTTATTGTAAAACGTGTGTATACCCTCTAGCTTTTTTTAAAACGCCACTCTACTTTTCTTTTAGCTGTATTTTTTCAGAAAACAGTTAAACACAGCTCTGAGATTGCGGTAACGTAAATCAAGATTGCGCTAGCGCAATCCCGATTTCGCGCAACTTGTAATATCAGCGCAATTGAAAATGTTTGTGAAAACACAATATCGCTTGCTCAAATATTTTTGTACCTCACTTGTAATCTAGCCCTAAACATTTTATATTACATTCTTATAGTGTTTACTGTCCCATAAACATCTTTCCGATTATCTCTGGAATGGAATCCAAGCTGAACACAGCCAGTGATTGGCAAGGATGTAAGACTGCCGCTGTCGATTCACTCAACAACTGTTTCTTGCTTGGGACCAGCAGTACTCTGAGGCTTACAAATAAAACTTTATTGCAAAAATGACAGGCTCTAATATAGGGGATGGCAAACATTTTCTGTATAGGGCAGGGTTGCCAGCTGTTCACCAGGAAAATACTTTAGAACCTGTAGGTGCCTGGGTACAGTTAGTAGGTGGAGTCACACAAACCGCTACAGCATATCTGTTTCTGATTATGGCTGCTGGACACATGAAATGATAAGAGTTTGTTTAAGAAACCTAGGGGACAACTGTGTATAAGATTGTCTGTACGTGGATACAGAGGCTGACATCAGCATGGCAAGGGCAAAGCTGGAACTGTGTATCCAGGGGGGGCTATTAAATAACAATAAGACCACTCTAATTAAATCTGGGGAACTAAATGTTATCACTACCTTTACACCACAGCATATGCAAATGAGAGATGAAATTTGCAGCAGATAGGATGTTCCGAATACAGACAAAAGCCTTATTCTGCTGGAAGTCTATATAAAAAAAAATTTGTAGCCAAGGTAGTACCCCCCTAGCCCCCGCCGCTAGGGGGGTACTACCTTGGCTACAATTTTTTATATATATATATATTAACTTTAAACATTTTTTTTATTTAAACTTAATAAAGAAAAGTAGATATGTGCATGAGCGAACAATTCATTTCGGTTCGGATTGATTCGGATATTTTCGAATTTGGTTTGGATCGATTCGAAATCAGCAAAATTTGAATGAATTCGTTTTGGATTTATTCGGATTTGAATAAATTCGGCTGAATTCGGTTCGATTCGGTTGGGTTCCGAAATTCGGAATTTCGGTAGGTGGCATATGCTGTGTATTAGACTAGTATTATGAACTGTATATTAGGTGTAACCCATAGCAGAGTGATATAACCTAATATACTGTACAATACTAGTGTAATACACGGCCATCCGAATCTACCGAATAAAGTCAGTAGTTAAGAGTTTTATGGGCTAACGGCGGAATATAAAGCTCTTAACTACAGTGCTACAAAGTACACTAACACCCATAAACTACCTATAAACCCCTAAACCAAGGCCCCCCCACATCGCAAACACTATCATAAAATTATTTAACCCCTAATCTGCTGACCGGACACCACCGCCACCTACATTATAGCTATGAACCCCTAATCTGTTGTCCCTAACATCGCCGACACCTATGTTATATTTATTAACCCCAAATCTGCCCCCCCCAAACGTTGCTGCAACCTAACTACAAGTATTAGCCCCTAATCTGCCGACCGGACATCGCCGCCACGATAATAAATATATTAACCCCTAAACCGCCGCACTCTCGCCTCGCAAACACTATAATACATTTTATTAACCCTTAATCTGCCCTCCCTAACATCGCTGCCACCAACCTACAATTATTAACCCCTAATCTCCCGCCCCCAACGTCGCCGCTACTGTAATAAAGTTATTAACCCCTAAACCGAAGTCTAATCCTAACCCTAACACCCCATTAAATTAAATATAATTTAAATAAAGCAAAAAAATATTATTATAATTAAATAAATTAATCCTATTTAAAACTAAATACTTACCTGTAAAATAAACCCTAATATAGCTACAATATAACTATAAGTTACATTATAGCTATTTTAGGATTTATATTTATTTTACAGGCAACTTTGTATTTATTTTAACTAGGTACAATAGTTATTAAATAGTTATTAACTATTTAATAACTACCTAGCTAAAATAAATACAAATTTACCTGTAAAATAAATCCTAACCTAAGTTACAATTACACCTAACACTACACTATCATTAAATTAATTAAATAAATTAATCCTATTTAAAACTAAATACTTACCTGTAAAATAAACCCTAATATAGCTACATTTATATATATATATATATATATATATATATATATATATATATATCAAAACCCTAAAGATGTTGCACTGGGTGAACAAGGAGTGTGATAGGATACAGATATGCTCCATAAGAGCAAAAATCTTTATTCCACAAAATACCTTATATCCCACTCCTTGTTCATACCTTGAGTCATTTTAGTTTTCAACATATATTTCCAGTACAGCTCTTTTCTAATGAGAATCTTATTCCTGTCACCACTTCTAGGTGGCAACCTTGCTATATCTATAATCTTTACTCCTATTTTGGGATCATTCAAAAAGCGATAGCCATTAAAATGCCTAGCCACATTGGAGTCATTATTATAGTTCATGATTTCTCTCTTGTGTTCTCCAAACCTAGATCTCAAGCTGTGGGTGGTTTGTCCTACATACAGATTAGACAGATTAGACATTCCACAAGGTACACTATGTGTTCAGTACCACAGTTACCATAGTGTTCAATGTTATACTCCTTACCATTGGTTGTACTCCTAAAAGTTTTTCCTCTCATTACAAAACTACATGTGCCACAAGTACTAATACCACATTTAAAGGTACCCCTTTTACGTAACCAATTGCCACCTGAATTGCTATTTTTTTGAGAGACCATGCTTGGTGATAACCTAGTTGCCAAAGTAGGTGGCTTTTTTGAGACGAACTTGATGTTATCTATAAGTGAAGCCAAAATATCATTGCTCCTAAGAACCGACAAGTTCCTTCTCAAAATGTCACAAACTTGTCTAAATTGGACAGAATAGGTTGTTTTCCCACAAATGAACTCCAATCTTTCCTATTTTTCTTTTTCACATGTAAATCCATTTCTCTAATCTCTCTTAGATCTTGTAGCATACACAATTCATCCTATCCTCTGTTCTTTAGTCTGTCAATAAGCTGACTAGCCTGAGCGTCAAAACAAGATTCAGTATTTGTATTTCTTTTTAGCCTCAACAACTAGCTCCTTGGATTCGACTTGATCAGATGTGACACGAAGAGGCGTGGAAAATTGTATTGCCCAATTGTAGGTTTTTGAAAAGTGTCAGTAACAATAAGACCCAATGAATCCGAACCCATCAATTCCAAATCCAGGAAATTAATTTTATCATCTGCTATTTCTCCAGTAAACCTAAGCCCAAGGTCATTGCTATTTACAAATTCTAAAAACATTTAAAATTCAAAAGTTTCCTTCACAATAAATATCAGATCATCAATATATCTGTTATATTGTATTATGTTATTACAAAAAAGATTAATGTTCCCATAGAGGTAGTTGAGCTCCCACCATCCAACGTACAGATTCGCAAAAGAGGGGGCAAACTTCACCCCCATTGCCATGCCACAAATCTGCAAATAATAGGCACCATCAAACATAAAATATTATGTTTCAGTAGGAACTAAACCACTTCACATAGGAACATTTTAAATTCTACAGAAAAACTTGTATCTCTATCCAAGAAAAACCGGATGGCCATAATGCCCAGTGAGTGTGTGCATCAATTACAATCCATTTGTACCCCCTTTCCCATTTGATATTTTGTTGTTTTTCTTTGATAGAGATACAAGTTTTTCTGTGGTTTTTCTGTAGAATTTAAAATGTTCCTATGTGAGGGGACAATATACCCCTGGGGGAGCTCTAATTTCATAGGATGTTGCCTCCACACTCAAATGGATCACCCTGAGCAACCACTAGAAAAAACGTCAAAATTTTCAGTAACTGTGGATATTGTCATTTAAAATGTCCAGTTGCCCCAAAGTACCAACATTTCTTCTCCTCCAAACAATTTGCAGCATAATTACTTTGTTCACCACAATTCTGGCAAGCAACATCATCTTTACAGCTCTCCTTTGTATGCCCAAACTCTTGGCACTTTCGAAAAAACCAAGGCATAAAAGGATACAGAAAGTACCCTTGATTGCCGTTGATGGAAACGTTTGGGGATGATGCTGTCTCACATCTTCTACCTCATCCAAATATAACTCCACATAACACTTCCCTTTCCCAGTAAATGTACCATAAGCAATTGTAGGTCTTCTCAATAATCATCGATTGCACACTTTTTTTTAGAACATCTATAATAATTTTTAATTATTATTATTAATTTTACAAAAATATTTTATATTTAATATTTACATAATGCGCATTCGGATAACTAATTTGTCACACTAACATGACAGACGTAAAGTGCCAAATTCTGAAGCATGTTACGCATATTTTACATTCCTCTAAATATGTATTTAAAATAAAAATAACATTCACCTAGATTACGAGTTTTGAGCTCTATAGGGAAAGTAAAGAACGCCAGAAAAGTTGCGTTATTTAACCCCCTATAACGCTGCCATTACAAGTTTAAAAAACCCCAGCTTGTGCGGGTGATATGGCTGTGTTGAGCTCCATACCGCACACAAAAGCAGCGGTGTTTTGAAGTGCTCGTGCACGCTAACACCTGTGATCCCGGAAACAAAAGCTCCGTAACGCAGTTCCATTGATGTCTATGGGGAAAAAGAAACTACAGTTTAAACCTAACAATCTAACATAAACCCTCAGTCTAAACACCCATAATCTGCTGCCCCTGACATCGCCAACGCCTGCCTACAGTTATTAACCCCAAATTTGCCACTCCCGATATCACAGCCACCTAAATAAAATTATTAACCCCTAATCTGCCGCTCCGGATATTGTTGCCACTATACTAAAATTATTAACCCCTATTCCACCGCACCCCAACATCGCCACAACTATATTAAAGTTATTAACCCTTATTTCGCCACTCCCAATATCGCTGCCATCTAAATAAAGCTATTAACCCCAAACCTCTGGTCTCCCACATCACTACCACTAAATAAACCTATTAACCCCTAAACAGCCAGCCCTCCACATTGCAACAACCTAAATTAAACTATTAACCCCTAACCCTAACGTAACCCTAACGTAACCCTAACCCTAATGTAACCCTAACCTTAACACCCCCTAACTTTAACATAATTAAACTAGATCTAAATTAAATTTAGAATTATTAACTAAATAAACCTATTAACCCCTAAACCGCCAGCCCCCCACATCGTAACAACCTAAATTAAACTATTAGACCCTAACCTTAAACCTAACCCTAAACCTAACCCTACCACCCCCTATCTTTGAAGTAATTAAAATAGATCTAAATTAAATTTACAATTATTAACTAAATAATACCTAGTTAACACTAAATACTCACCTGTGAAATAAAACCTAAGCTAGCTACAATATAACTAATAGTTACATTGTAGCTAGCTTAGGCTTTATTTTTATTTCACAGGTGAGTTTGTATTTATTTTAAATAGGTAGACTAGTTAATAAATAGTTATTAACTTACAAAAACAAAAAAAAACTAACATCACAAAAAATAAAAAAAACTACCATTACAAAAAAAACAAATTCAGTTATCCAAAAAAATAAAGATTATCCTTATTCTAATACCCTTCAAAATAAAACACCCCAAAAAATTAAAAAAAGCCTTTTGGGGGGCCCTTAAAAGGGCCTTTGTAGGGGCATTGCGCTGAGTTAAACAGCTCTTTTGCTCCAAAAAGAATACAAACACCACCTAACATATACAAACCCCCCACCCCCCCCCAAACTACCAAGGGACTTAAAAGGACCTTTTGTAGGGCATTGCCTGGAGATAAATAGCTCTTTTGCTCCAACAAAAATACAAAACACCCCCTAACACTATACAAACCCCCACCCCCAAACTACAAGGGCCCCTTAAAAGTTAAGCTCTTTTGCAACAAAAAATAAAGCATCCCCTAAAAATATACACTACACAAAATTACACCTAACAGCCCTATTAAAATAAAAAAACTCCGCCCAAAATAATAATAAAAAAACCCTAGCCCTACAATAAAACTACTAATGGCCTTAAAAAGGCCTTTTGTGGGGCATTGCCTCAAAGATATCAGCTCTTTTACCTTTAAAAAAAAACACAAAGACCCCCCAACAGTAAAACCCACCACCCAACCAACCCCCCAAATAAAAAAAATCTAAAATAACCTAAGCTAACCATTGCCCGGAAAAGGGCATTTGTAAGGGCATTTAGCTCTTTTACATTGCCCAAAACCCAATCTAAAAAAAAAAAACACTAACCCCCGATGATCCACTTACAGTTGTTGAAGTCCCCGCTTGAAGAATCACAAGGATCCATCCAGCCGGGTGAAGACATCATTCAATGCGTCAAGAAGTCTTCATCCAGATGGCCTCTTCTATCTTCATCCAGCCGGTGAAGTCCTCATCCATGTGGCAAGAAGTCATTCATCCAGCTGGCAGCGGAGGGGTTCATCCTTAAGACATCCGGTGCAGAGCATCCTCTTCATACGGTCGCCGCCATATACTGATTCTTCAATTCAAGTGACTCAATCCAAGATGGCAACCCTTGCATTCTATTGGCGGAAAGATTTCAATTTAGCCAATAGGAATTAGAGCTGCTAAAATCCTATTGGCTGTTCCAATCAGCCAATAGGATTGAGCTCTAAATCTATGGCTATTCCAATCAGGCTAAAATGTGTGCAGTACAGCTATACCGACAAGACTGTTAATGGCTGCGGTGCTGTTTTAATGCTAAAAATTACATATTTTCAGTGTTACAAGCAGCAACGCAAAACTAGTAATCTAGGTGATTGTCCTGTATGTGAAGAACATTGGAAATATGTGAACTATTAATAATGCATGTTGGGTTAACCCACAAGTGATAAGTGTAAGGTTTTTTCTTTTGTGTTCTCTATTGAAGTCTATGGGGGCCGATTTACTAAAGTGCGGACAGACATGATTCGATGTAGTGTATCATGTCTGCTGCACATCGATAAATGCCGACAGCAATATGTCGACATTTATCATTGTACAAGCAGTTCTTGTGAACTGCTTGTGCAATGCCACCCCCTGCAGATTAGCGGCCAATCGGCCACTAGCAGTGGGTGTCAATCAGCCCAATCGTATAGATTCAGGTGGATTAAAGACCACAGCCTCAGAGGCAGCGGATCAGTTATGGAGCAGTGGTCTTTAGATCGCTGCTTCATAACTGCTGTTTCCGGGGAGCCTGAAGGCCCCTATGGGGAGAAAAAGTTAGCACACACGCAATATCAGAAGTTATTTAGTTAGCAAGCATCGGGTTTTGTTCTCCAAAAAACTTTCAACTTGTAATACACATATGCAAAAAGATTACTTCTAGCGAAGTTTACGCTTGAGGAGGAACACTAAATAGCATGACACTTGTAATCTAGCCCAACCAATCTGCTATAGTTGTATCTATACTTATTCTTTTCTTTACTCTTACTACATTTAGGGGCATATTTGGTCAATGTGCGAGCGGACATGATACAAAATCACGTATCATGTCCGTCCGCACTCGATAAATTGCCAAACAGCATACGCTGTCCGGGCATTTATCATTGCACCAGCAGTTCTTGTGAACTGCTGGTGCAATGCCACCCCTGCAGATTCGCGGCCAACGACCACCAAGCAGGGGATGTTAATCAACCCGATCGTATTCGATCAGGTTGATTTCTGTCCGCGGCCTCAGAGCAGGCGGACAAGTTATGGAGCTTGCGGGAAACAAGGGGCATCAAGCTCCATACAGAGCTTGCAAATATGCTCCCTAGCCTCCGATCTCCATATTCATTCTATATAATTCACACTGAGCATAAAAATGACTTTTCCTCCCTCTTTTCCTCACCTTCTATGTCGCTCTTCTCCTTTAGATTGTAAGCTTGAGAGACTCTCTACCTGTAGGTGACTTAGTGTAAGTACTGATTGTACTTAAGGGTAGGAGATTCCTCTGCCTTTGTTTGATAATTTAAGTATTGAAGTGTTTAAAAAGAACCCCCAAAAATAAACCATGCTATTATTTTATGTTAGTGTATGAATTGTAACGCCATCTTCCCACCATAAATGTGTTGAACTTTGTATAGCTCTGCATAATATGCTGCCACTTTATAAATAACAAATAACAATAATTACACCTCCTGGAGTGTATTAAATTGTTTACAAATAACTATTTTACCTTTATTTCAACAATTGAAATAGCTGAATTGTACCTGCAATATCCCCTACATATACTGAAAGTTTCTATACTTACATATAGTCTATAAAAAAAGTCTGTAAACATAGCCAGCTGAAGAAATTACATACCCAGTGGGAAGTAGGTGAGATGGTAGGCAAAATAAGTAATACAATGTTAATTTCCAATTGTTTTCAATAAGGCCCTGATGATTGAAAGTGCCGTGATGGGACAATTATATTCAAAGAAATCCGTCACAAATGTTGAGAAAGTCGTCAAATATTCCTAGTGGCCTGAAACCTGTGTTTAAAGGGAAGCATTGCTGAGAGGTGTTTTACAATACATCTAAATGGGCAGTGATGCTGGAGATATATTCCAAGCAGCATTGCCACCTACATTGAGGATGTAAAGTAAAGGATCCAATTTACATATATCAGTCAACCAAGTAAATGTACTGCAACCTACAAGAATTAAACAATACATAAACACTACACTATTAACCCCTAAACTAACATAACACCAAAAACAGCAGTAAAACAAAACAAGTAAATACACACAAAAAAAAGACAACAAAAAAACAAAACAAAAAAAACCTAGCAGCAGAAAAACCACAATAAAACATTAAAGAAACAGCACAACAACAAAAACATTAAACAAAAACACATTAAGCAATAGCAGTAAAGAACAAAAATATATACTCACCATCCTGAAGTCTTTATCAGTTGTAATCCAATACAACAACAAAAATAATTGTAATTCTCAAGATTCTTGGCGGTGTCAGCAATGGTCCTCCAGGTCAGCAGTGACAGCAGTGGTCCTCCCCCCGCTCCTCCGTGGTGTCAGTGATGATTTATCTGTGGTGGCGGCGACGCTCTTCTTCCTCACCCTTTCTTCAAGTTAAACCTCCACTTGAAATATCCCCACTAGAGACCATATAGCAGTTTTGTGTTGCCCTAATTACCACTAAGTATACCACTAAATATCAGTATATCAGTTCATTATTGTAACTAATTCCCTATGTAATTTTTTACTTAAATTGTGATTATCTATTATTATTAAATTTTATTTTGAGGTGTTTTCATTTTAATAAGTGTATAATGTTTTGTGATCCCCAGTGAATTTGAACATTAGTGACTGGCCCTCCATATGAAAAAATCGGTTGTCCCACCGTAGAAGCTTTCTCAGCCAATGTTACCTTTACTTTAACCCCTTACTGGTGGTACTATAGTGTTCACAGAATGAAGTTTGGGTGTAAACACTATTAGTAAAAATGAAATTACGCAATCATCAATGCGATCACATGATTTTAAGGCTGGGACCAAATCATGGGGGACTGCCTACTCTACAAGGCATGCCCAACAGGCCAATCTTTGCCTATGTCACAGGGGAAAGCTGCAGGACAGCGTATATGGTAGGGTGTTCCATGCCAGCCAAAAAGCATTAAAACCCAGTGCTGTTAGGATGTCATGGAATGTACTAACAGCATAAACGGTGTTGAAATTTCAGCCTCAAGTATTTTTTAATTGAATGCCTTTTTTTTTTTTTTTTTTTTTTTTTTAAAACAAGCTTTATTAGTGAACATTTATCGGTCCATTACATAAGTGCAACATAGTAATATAACAGGGTTACATTTCACATAGCATTATATATTGCTTATGTTTAGATCATAATGACAAAGGCCCAGTTTTAGTTTAACAGTATATTACTAAATCATATAGTATTTGCTAATTTCTACATAGGTTGTACCGCATTTAAAATGCCACCTAGACGATATTTTCTAAGAACCAATTCAATAAGCAAAATAACTGAAATGTTCACATGCGCTATACTTTAGTGCTTCACACGAAGAAAAAAAAGGAAAAAGGGGGGGAAAGAAGAGATAGAGGAGCTAGAAGATGAACAACACGCGGGTATAGAGAAAGGAGAGGGGGAAGGAGAAAAAAAAAAAAAAAAGGGAGAAAACTTATCAGCGCCTCTTCCAAATCACCTCCAAATCAAAGTCTCAGTCTGAGTCGGTACTTCATATTTCTTTACCTTCCATATATAATACCATGTATTCATGTATTTCGATTTTACCTGACCTTATGTAATGGTATTCTCTCCAAGCTCAGCAGATCCCCAACCCCCAGCCCTCCATTCATCCAAAGTCGGCACCTGCTGTGATTTCCAATGCCTTGGGACAAGACACTTTGCGCAATTTAGGAGCAAGAGGAACAGATTTCGTTTGTGCTCTTCAATAATTCTGGGAATTTCATGAAAGATAAGATATTTGGGATCTGGGGGCACGATCATTTTCAAGATCCTGCCTGCTTCCCTGAACACCTCCTCCCAAAAGGGCCTTATAAGGGGGCACCTCCACCATAGATGCAGCATCGTACCCTCCTCTCCACAGCCTCTCCAACACTCCCCACTCAAATGGTGATATATCTTCCGCAATCGTTGTGGTGTCATGTACCACTTACTTAGGAATTTGAAATGCATTTCCTGCAGTCGTATTGACACCGACGCTTTCCTCGCTTTGCTGAAAATAGCTCGCCAAGTCTGTGTATCTATCTCCAGTCCCAGCTCTTTATGCCACGCATCTACATAAGTAGGTCTAGTCTCTCCATCTCCCACCATTAGCAGTGTGTATAATAAAGAAACCAGGTGACGCGGAATAGTGGATGAGGTACAAAGTTCCTCAAATGGGGTTTTTCTGCCTGATCAATTGGTCTCTATTACGGGCTTTAGTGAAGAAAATGTGTTAGTTGTGATGTTCTAAACCATGAAGAGAACAGCGCTGGGTTCCAAGCAGCTAATTCTTCCTGTGGCTTAAGTTTGGCATGTTCAATCACATTAGAAAAAGCGGCCTCTGAGAGAGAGTAATGGGCTCCCGAGGAGTATCTCTTATTTGCTATTCCATTATCTGGATTTTCCAGTATAGGAGTAACTGGAGCTGTGGCTGAGGAAATGAAATTTGTAGTTTTAATGAGCTTATCCCAGACATGGAATACGTCTTGTAAGAGAGGATAAAGCGAGATACATTGTGGACGGTGCTCAGCCCTTATCCACGCCAGCGAACCAACGTTACCCCCTTTGAAGGATTTCCCTATCCAATCCAGGCCTTATCCGAGGAACCGTGACACCATTCAACAATTCGTTGTAAGATCATTGCTCTATGGTATCAATGAGCAATGGCACTCCCGCCCCCCCCTATCTCTAGGAAGATACATTGTCTTTTTGCTAATCCTTGGCCTCAGGTCATTCCATATATAGGATTCCATTAGCATTTGTACTTGGTGTATCAAATATTCAGCCACTGCCAATGGGATCGTCTGCATTATATAAAGCATTCTAGGTAGCACATTCATTTTGGCTACATTTATCCTCCCCATCCAAGAGATGGTTTTATTTTTCCAGATTTCAAATCTCCTGCAATAGTGTCTCTGATGTTCTTATAGTTAACGTTCACTATCTCCCCTAATGAGGGTAGCAAGCAGAAATGCCAGATATTTCAAATGCTTTGTAGCGATTTTTAGAGGACACTCCAGGTTCTGGGCATCATATTCTTCGTAAGGCATAGAAATGTTCAGTATTTCCGATTTGGAAAGATTGAGCAGGAAGTCCGAAACCCGTCCGAAATCCTTAAACTCCGCAAGTGCCGCTTGCAAGGAGGCACCATTATCTGCGAGAGTCAGCAGAACGTCGTCCGCGTACATTATCAATTTATGTTCTATGTCGCCGACCTGAAATCCACGAACAGCATGGTTAGCTCTTATTTTGCAAGCCAGAGCCTCCATAACCAGGGCGAACAACAGGGGGGAAAGCGGACACCCTGCCTGGTTCCAATGGAAATTGAGAAAGGTGCAGAGAGCATACCATTCGCCCTGACACGTGCACTTTGGCCGGAATACAAAGAGAACACCCCATTGATAAAGCGTGGGCCAAGACCCACTTTCACCAAAGTGTGGCGCATAAACAACCAGTTAACCCGGTCGAAGGCCTTTTCCGCATCCGTTGATACAAGGACCAACGGCGCGGAGTTGGCCTGGGCTGCAGAAATCAGTTGGAGAACCCGGAGAGTGTTATCTCGTGCCTCTCTTGCCGGGATAAACCCTGCCTGATCCGTTGAAATTAATTTAGGCAGGAATTTCTTAAGCCGATTCGCTATAACTTTCGCC
Source organism: Bombina bombina (assembly GCF_027579735.1). Taxonomy (NCBI): domain Eukaryota; kingdom Metazoa; phylum Chordata; class Amphibia; order Anura; family Bombinatoridae; genus Bombina; species Bombina bombina. Next base: position 303,883 of record NW_026511861.1, on the reverse strand, counting down.
AGTATCTTAACGTCTACGTTAAGAAGGGAGATTGGTCTATAGCTACCTGTTTGTATAACAGGCTTGTCTGGCTTAGGAATAACTGTGATAAAGGCCTCTAGCATCGGTCTGGGCAGGACTGGGTCGCAAGCCAGCCGGTTGAACAATTGGAGTAGTCGAGGCACCAGGATAGTTGCAAAGGATTTGTAATATTGAGCTCCAATCCCATCAGGACCCGGGCTTTTACCAACCTGAAGGCTTTTAATGGCCTCTGTGATTTCCTCCACAACAAACGGAGCTTCCAATTGTTCCGTTTCATCTTCCGACAATCGCGGTAAGTCTATTCTTTCTAAATAGTCTGTGACCTCCTGTTCAGGGATCTGGTCAACATATTGCTCTCCCCGTGCTGAGTAGTTTGAATGAATGTTATAGAGAGATTCATAAAATTTCCCAAAAGTGTTAGCAATTGCTTGCCCATCTTTGTGTATGTTCCCTTGATCATCTACAATTTCGAAGACATAAGAGTTTAGTCTTTTTCGTGCCCAGGCATGAGCCAGAAGCCTCCCCGCCTTATTTCCCTGCTCAAAGAACTTCTGCCTCAAAATGAGTGCCTTTTTATGTTGTTCCTCTTGCAAGTGCCTCAGCAGGGCAGCTCTGGCCACAGCCAGTTCCTCCTGTAGTGCCCTATCCGTGGGGCTAAGTTTATGCACTGCTTCTTTCTGAGTCACCTGTGTTAACAGGGCTGAGTATTGCTCTCTTTTAGTTCGGCGCAACTTAGCACTGTGCCTCATTAAAATGTCCTGAAGCACACATTTGTGAGCCTCCCAGACAGTAAAACTGTCTATTTGATCATTTGCGTTTAGACGAAAATATTCCTCTAAGCGAATATGTAGTTCCTGAGTCAGTAGTTGATCATTTAAGAGATACTCATCCAATCTCCAAATATAAGGGATTATTGGCGAGTCGGGCCAGTCTATGGTGCATCTAACCGGAGCATGATCCGACCACGTGATCATATTGATATTACTGCCGGTTGTGACTGCTAAACCCGCCGAGTCCGCAAATAGATAATCAATCCTTATAATACCACTAAAGAAAAAATAAGCGCTAAAAGGTATATATGGTTTGGGGTTTTTTCTATAGTATAACTATTGATTTCTATTTCTATTTGCACATGTGTATTAACTTATTTCATTTGATAGATAAAAACTAAAAAAACACATTTAAAATTCAATTTACATACAATACATACTTGTAATACCAGTCCTAAATATAAATCCTAAATAAAAAAGAAGAAACCTGTTTCCTTTGGTAACCAGATAAAAAGTCAGTTTTAAACTTATTCAGGAGTCCTGTTGCATATATCCTCCTCTTTTCTCCTTATTCCGATTCTGCTGCTTCCTTAATGACACTGGTGTAGTGTCTTCAAAAAAAAACCCACATCCAAAAACAACCTGAAGCGCAGAAAGGGAAAAAAACAAACAATCTAAGTGCAGTATTATCAATTTAAAAACAGTTCCTTTATTAACAACAAAGATTGCACTCACAGATTACAACCTCAGCACATGAGGTATGTATATGGCACAGAATTGATGTTCCTCACGGCAGAGTCCTTTCTCTTTCCTCCTCTGTTAATGGTGTATTACCCGATATGATCCCGGTAAGTTCCGTCTCACAATGCACATCAATGTGCCAGCAAAAAGACCATAGAAAATGTTTTGTCCAAACAGTCCCCTTCAACTGCCGCTCCTCTACGTGTCCGTCACAAGCCGGCTGGCAGACACGCAAGTGTTACACGGCAGTATCGGGTAGTTCAACGTCACAGCGTGACAAACGTGGGCGTGGCCTGGTGCGTTTCGCAGGGCTCCTCCCTGCTTCCTCAGAGGCTCTGCCCACCAGATATTGGTATCCATTATTTAACAGGATTTCTGTCCCAGAGTTCCCTCCCATATTTAATACGTGAGTTAACAGTACTGCCTAAACTAAATGACATTTAAAATATACATAGAGAAATAGATATGGATCATCTATTACACTGCTCTTATAAATACAATCTAAAACAATAAACAAATATATATATTCAACATCCACTATTATATTTAGAAATCCATTTGTTAATAATATTTATATAATCCATATTAATTCATAAACTTTAAATATAAAACTTGCATGATTTAAAACCTCTTACATTCCATATACTACAAGCTAATATTGTTTGATACAAATTTATACATATACACAATTAAATTAAGTGTTACTCCCTATAAAAATAGATCAATGAATTCATATATATAAAAAGCTGTTTAAAATTATGCTTTCCTGTTTATAAAATACACCTTATAAAAATCTATACAAATTCATAAAATAATCAATATATACTTATTAAATAGTAAATGAATAAATACATAGATAAAATGTATGGTAGAGGGGAATGAAATTAGTCCTATCAATCGATATTGCATATTATATTTATAAAAAACCCAAATAAGCTAGTGTCAAATTTTTCAGAAATGTTGGTCCCTGGGGTAGTGGGTGGGTATGTGATTGGGGGTGTGTGATTGGGAGATTTCTCCCATTCACGTCAAAATTGTTATTTATCTCAGACAATGAGCAATCGCTATAGATGCACACACACCCACACACACATATCCTACACAAATCCACCTTATTCTTCCTATGGTTATTCAATAAATGCAGCAAGATCAATATCCCTATTCATTCCATCTGGTTCTATAGTTCCCAACCTGTGAATCCAGTATGTTTCACGCTTTCTTAGTTCCAATAATCTATCCCCTCCCCTAATGGATCTTGTGACCTGTTCAATGGCCTTAATTTTCAAACCACTGTCATCCTTAGCATGTTTTTCAGAAAAATGAGCTGATACCCCATGATTCATAACCCCTTGTCTGATATTTCTAAGGTGCTCTCCTAGGCGTGTTTTTTAAAAACCGTTTTGTGCGCCCTATGTAAAACTTCTTGCATGGGCATTCCAACAAATACACAGTATATGTAGACCTGCAATTCATAAGTTCTCTTATATCAAATTCATCTCTTATTCCAAAAACATGATTTTTTGGATGTATATGTGCACAACATTCACAATTGGCTCTCCCACAGCCAAAAAAACCTTTTGACCTATCTCTAAGCCAGTTTCCTCTCACTTCTTGTCTCAGGAGACTAGGGCAAATGATGTTTTTCACATTTATATTTTTCTTATACACGATCCTACAATCATCTGTTACACATTTTTTCAAAATTGGATCCTGCATAACTAAAGGCCAGTGTTTCTTTATCGCTTTATCTATCTCTTTGAAAGCATAATTATACTTAGTAACAAATAATATATCTCTCTTTTCTAAACTATCTGTCTTCTCTTTTGTTTTTTTCTTAATTAAATCTTTACATTCTATCCCTCTCACCTTTGTTCGGGCTATCTCTAGTTGTTCTTTAGGGTAGCCTTTTGCTAAAAATCTCTGTTCAATAACATCTGATTCCCTCTCAAAATCAGACAGATCAGTGCAATTTCGTTTTGCCCTCTGAAACTGTCCGAACGGTATATTTCGTATCCATTGTGGATGATGACCACTCTTTGCATGCAGATATCCGTTCGTATCAGTTGTCTTTCTGTAAAGTTTGGTACAAACTAACCCTCCCTCATTTGATAGTTCAAGATCTAAGAAAGTAATTTTTTCACGACTGTGTTCTGTGGTGAAAGACAAATTTAAGAAATTCCTATTTACATATTCTGTGAATTTTGCTATACTTGTCAAATCTCCTTGCCATAAAATTAAGATATCATCTATAAAGCGATACCACTTATATAGATGTTCTCTAAATGGGTTGGTGTCAGAAAATATAAATAAATCCTCCCACCAACCCATATAGAGATTTGCAAAATTGGGAGCCATTTTGGTACCCATTGCTGTACCCGTTGTTTGCACATAGTATTTATTATTAAAAAGAAAATAATTTTTACTTAAAATAAACTTAATGGACTCTCCTACAAATTTACTTTGTACATCATTTATAAAACCTGCTTTTTCAAAAAAGTATTGTACCGCTGTGATTCCTAGATCATGTGGTATAGATGTATACAAGGAGCTGACATCCATAGTCATCCATACTAAATCTTCTTTCCATTCCAAACCTTCCAATTGTTCCAGTATGTGTGGTGTATCACGTACAAAGGATTTTAAACAAGGTACTAGGGGTTTTAAAATATGATCTACATATTCCGATAGCTTTGACGTCAAACCTCCTATACCGTCAAACCTCCTATATAGTCCTCGTATATTTCCTATGAGGATGCGAATAAAATATGAAGTTTTTAGTTAAAAGATGAAAAGTATGCCACACATTGTGTACCACTAGGTCTGTGAGAGATTTAGTAAGATGTTTAACAACCTTGTTTGGAGCGCTGGAGAGACCGTCTGAAGTATCTAGAACTGGGTCCAATGACACATTAAAGTCACCGCCCAAAAAATGAGTGCCTTTCTGTGTCTCCAAAATCTTGAGCATAAATTTTTTGAAGAATATGTCTTGGGCTTTGTTTGGAAGATAGAGGTTGGCCAGTGTCAGAGACCTGCCGGATAATGAGCCGGTCAAAATTATATACCTACCATCTGGATGTCTAATTATTTGGTCTACCTGAAAAGGGACTGTAGGGTGAAAAAGTATTCCCACTCCATTTTTTTTTGACGCACCCGAGGCAAAGTATGCTACTGTCTATCAAACCATTTTGGCTCTCTGAGCCTAGAGAAGTGAGTCTCCTGGATGAACACTATGTCACTCCCCATCCGCAGTAAGTCCCGGGTAATTATAGATCTTTTCCCTGGGCTATTAAGGCCCTTGACGTTTATGGTAACTAGTTCAATAGTGTGTCGTCTGATCTGTGACTGTGATTTGGCCATCTTGATAAAAAAAAAAAAAGGGGGGGGAGAGGGAGGGGAAGGGGGAGTAAGTAAAAGATTAATTAGATAAAATATCTAATGACAAAAGTAGAGCTTATAGTCTCAGATAAAGGCGGGTTAAGGGCAAGATAGTTAGCGAGAATAGGTAAGAGGAGAAAGAGAAGGACGGGGTCAGAGGCCTGGTACAGACCAAAACTACAAAAGAAAAGAGTGTCTTTCCCAGAGAGAGTGGAACGACAAGATTATAAGATGAAAAGTGTAGTTTCCAAACCAGTAGGAAACTTTATATATTACTCAATAGGAGGTAGTAACCTCATTACTCTTACAAATACATTATCAACAGAAAAATAAACTTTGTAGGTAAGAAAGACCCAGAAATACAAAACATTAGAATGTGAATATTAGAACCATATATTTATACAATAATAACACAAAGCCTCAAGGCAGTCCCCCCCCCCCCCCGAATAACCACTAGCTTATGAAGAGTTCTCTACCCAACTATGTTTTAAGTTGCAAGTAATGCAAGATAGATAGGTAACCAGATGGGCTAAAGTATAAGTTGTTCTCTGACCTCCCAGCCCGGGAAAATCCCTCCCAATCCATCATCTTATTCCCATATATGGTAGGCTGGGCTAGCATCTCTTATATACATATATATACGATTCAAACTATTTCGGCAGTTTCCAAATGACCCCCACCTCTCAACCGTCCCCTCCCTACGCCCACTGAAGGGAACAACAAGCACAGATATCTGTTTAGATATAGCTAACTATTATGCATTTTCTATGGTCTCATGATACATTTAGAAATTAGCTGTTACCATATTTTAAGGACATCCTGTTGAGAAAGTAGTTTATGAATACATCTAACAACCTTACAATTGATATATGAATCAGTTGCTATTTAACCCCTTAATGATCACAATGTACCCTGTATGTCACTGGTCGTTAAGGGTTTTTTCAGTACATAAGAGCACAAGTCTAGCAAGAACACTCTATTAATGCCCTCCCTCCAGCAAGCTTTGTGGAATAGAGCAGTCTCAACCCTGGTGGCAATACCGTGCTATAAAACAATCAAGTCCCAAAAAAAGGCAAGTGACATACAGGGTACGTCGCTGGTCCTTAAGAGGATAAACAAGTTAGTCTAGGTGATTACCAATCTGCATGTGAATCTACTTCCATTCTGATGGACTGCAGGACGTCCTTTATAAGCTCTTTCTTCAAAGGTCTGATCAATGACGCTAATAAGAGGAGACAAATCAAAAGGCAGGGGACATCTTTCTCATCTAGAATAAGCATTAGATACTAAGTACTCTAAACTAAGACATTACATTGATAAATATAACAACATTTGAAAATTTGAATAAAGGAATTGTGTCCTTCGGGCCCAGCAGGGGGACCCCTATAGTGATATGTAAACCTTTCCCGTAAATCAATGAATTAAACATCAGTCCCTGTCCCTCTCCGCTTCAGGGCTTTGCTGGCCAGCGGCTGCTGCTATGTTTGGAGGGTTGATCTGGATGCCCAAGGCCTGATTGGAAGCGGGGAGGTCAGCTGGTGCTCTGAAGATGGCGGATGTTCCGTTTTTAGATGCTATTAGGCATGTGGGGAACCCCCACCTGTATGGGATCTGCTGCTCCTTTAGCCTTACAGTTATATAACAAAGATCTCTCCGTTTTTGAAGAGTAGCCAGGCATAAATCATTAAAGACCTGTATTTCCTCCCCCTCAAATCGCAGTGGGTGTTTGTTCCTTGCTTGTCTCAAGATTTCTTCTTTGTCCCTGTATGATAAGAGTTTTATGATAATGTCTCTGGGAGGTGCTCTGGCTGGAGGCGTAGGTCTGAGCGCCCGATGTGCCCTTTCAACCTGAATTTCTTCTGCTTCTGGAGCGTTCTTAAGATATTTGAATAATTCTTGTATATATTGGTTAATGTCAGGCGGGCCTACTGCTTCAGGCACACCACGGAGTCGCAGGTTATTTTGCCTGCTCCTATTCTCCAGGTCTTCGATTCTGTCAGTTAGTGATTGCACTGTAGCTTCTTGGGATTGTATACAGCTAGCCTGTTGCTGCAGATCTGAGCGCATAATTTCCTGTGCTTCTTCTACCTGCGCTACTTTGCGGTCTACCCTTATAATGTCTTTTTTAAGCTCACCAAACATCAGCTTAACATCTACCATTGCTTCCTTGATGTCATTCTTAGATGACAAATGACTGATATCTTCCTTAGTAAGATAATTAGATTGTTCAGGATCTGCGCACCATGTTTGCACAGCTGTCATTTGTTTGCTGCCTGTGGGCCCTTCCCTGCTTGCACCTGGGGCTGTCTCTGAGGAAATCAAATAATGCTCCATGTTAGATGATTGGGAACTTTTGGGAGGCTTTGGGCCTTTCCTAGCAGCCATTTCTAGTGGTGGAGTGATAAGGGGTCAGTGACCACTTCTATTCTAGTTTCCTTGTTGTTATTACAGCAAACTTAAAATGTTATGTGCAGTAGGTTCTGTCTCAGGATTTAGAGCTTTTGCAATTGCACATGCAAATCAGGGCAATGTCCCAAACTTGTGAGTCCCACACCAACAGTTTATTATGATCAGTGATACAGAAAAGTATTTCCCCCTGAACACTTATAATGCCAGTTTGTAAGTTTACAAGTGCTACTCGGTTATATCAGCACATGCAGCTCAAAACTTTTCCTTCTGCTGGGACCAACCGTTGCTACGTGCAGGCTGTGTATGCCCAAATCCTCAGCCCCCCAAACATTCAGTGAAGGAATATATATAGCGGTTCACTCACCAGGACCATGAGCCGGAGAGCCCCTTCAAATCGTGCAATGTTCGTTAACGCCGTTTCGCGCCACTAGGCCAAATCAGCAGCTGCGTCCCAAATTGTGTGAGGCCCTGAGTTAAGGCCCGCTCCGGTGCCGCTGTTCCGGTTAGTGTCTTTCGTGTGTGCAGCGCTACGGGCAGAACAGGCAAGTGGCAGCAACACAGCCCGATCTCTCAGGCCAGTCCGGTGTCTCCTGCTCCCTCCACCAGTGCGGTCTCACTTCCCAGAGTCTAGTGCAGCAAGAAGGCACCTCCGACTTCTCCGGTCCCCTCCGGTTCACATTTGAGGGTTTGAAGGATAAGTTATTAGAGCCACCACCTTCAGAGATATATAGTATGCTTTTTAAGTGGTACTTATACGCTATGGGTCATTCTATTCCTTAGGCAAGAGCTTTGAGGCTTCAGAGCTCAACTAGTGTGCGGCCATCAGCAAGCATGGCCAGGCTCCGCCCCCCTGAATGCCTTTTTTTACGTAAAAGCAAAGTATAAGGTTAGTTATTGCCTTTTATAAAAGTTGCTTCACCTTACTTGAAGATGCTGAGCCATAAGAGCTACTCACACATACTGTTTCTCAATATTCCACTGAAATTTATAGTTAGCGCACTTGAGAATATGTGATCAGATTTGCGAAGTTTGGCTTTTTGCGCACATCAGGTTAGCACCTAAGCAAAAACTTTTTAATTTCAACTTGTAATACAAGCACTACCCGACAGTCACAAAAACCTTAGTTCTAGTGGAGTCAGCACACGAACGGGAACGTTAAATACCACTCCACTTGTAACCTTGCCCAAACTCAGAAGTCCTCTTACAGATTGACAGCAGGAAAGTGACAGAGGACTTTGCTCCATGATATTGATCTGGAACTATACTTCTCTAGACTGCCTGAAATATCCACTTCTTAATCACCACAGAAAAATGTATGTATCATTCTGCTGAGCATTATCTCTATGTTGTGAAAGGCTACTGAAGAAATCTAGGCTGTATTTCTTTAGTGTGGTATGAAATCTCCTAAGAAATTACCCTACAAGGGCAAGAAACACGAAGGGAATCTGAAGGAATATCTGTAAATTCCAACAAATCTCCTTTAATGGGACATTTTTTCTTTGCATAAATGTTTTGTAGATTATCTATTTATATGGCCCATAAAGTTAAAAAAAAAAAAAAGGATAGTTTTGCTTATTTTGAAATAACATTGTTCTAATTTTCAGACTCCTAATCAAACCCCAAAGTTTTAACAGAATACTGATGTAGTCCTCCTCCAGCTTGCTCCTGTTTGTGTAAAGAGTCTTTTCATATGCAGAGGAAGGGGGAGGGGTGAGTGTCTGTAATTTCCCACAGTGGGTGTTCTAGCAACCTTTTCAACAAGTTAGTTTTTAAATGGTTGTATACTGGATTTTTCTATCAGTATATGCACGTATTATTCTTTATAGTAGTGTCTATTACATGCAGTTATATGAAAATTGATGTATACTGTCCCTTTAAATTGAAGAATAGCCCTCGTGAGCTTGCGGTAGCAATAAACAGTCACTTTTATTGGTGATAAATTAGTTCTTCACTTGTAATCTAGCCCTATATTTGTACAAGAATATTTTATTACATGTAATGATAAAAAAGCATAATCTCAGGCTTATGCATTCATTATAACATTTCAGATAGGTGCAATACATTATTTCTTTGACCTATCATTTATTCCCTACTTTGTCTAATAAATGCATTTACTGCTACTTCTACACTGAACAGGTTATTTGAGTTTATAATTTATAGTTATTTGATGAAGGGAAATGTTCCTGTCTGCTTGTGTAATGTACCAGAACTTCCTTCTTGTGATAAAATTACTGAGGATGATACTGTGCACACATGCTGGCATCTTCCATAAGGCAGACTACCAGTGTCATAATTTATTAAAGTGTTGCTCTTTGCTGATTGATAAGCAGATGAATTAGCAAAAAGCTTTATAAGTGGCTATTTCACTCTTCCTTTTATAGTTATTGTTTTTTTCCACAAATTATGGTAATCTTAAAATGTATTTTATTTCTGAATATACAATAATCCTTTCCTATGGGATATTTTATTGTCCTTTAAAGTAAGGGGACAGAATAAATATTTGCTGAGTGCTTACAACTATTATAAGCTATTATAAAGCATGAGTTTAAACTTATCCCAATGCACATTAAACCTCTTTGTTGCATTCTGCGTAATGCACTTCTTCTTTCTTGACACATAATTGGAAATGTAAGGAAACTTACTTAGAATATGAAATGAACATTCAAGGATTTAAAATTTGCAGGCACTTGCATAATAAAGCAAATTCAAAAGTCAGTCCTTTCACTGTGAAATATATTAACAAATTTCTTATTCAGCCTCTTTTGGCTTCTCTGATAAAAGACTCATTGCAGCAATAATCTGAAAAATGGTCTATTTAGCATACTGGATAGCATCTTTGAAATCTTTATAAAAATAGGCACTAGTTAAAATGAAGACAATTTTAATATAAAGTGGCAATTAAGTCAACAGTAACATGAAAACAAAAAAGTTGAAATATGTTTATAGTATTTTTTATGAAATTAAGTTAACTTTTTTTTTATAAAGCTTTGAATGCTCACAGATCTTTGTCATTAAATGTATAATATAGAAAAAAATCTACCTAGTGATTCATGGCCATTCGTTTCCAAGCAACACTTCTTTGTAGATCCATTAGAAGAATATATTCATATTATGTGTATCTAAACAGGGTTGTTGCTATTAATAGCAATAAATAGTCTGCTTGCCCTGGTAAGGAATGATAATGATACCATGCAAACTGCTGATAACAGGGTGCATGGCTTCAAAAGCTTTTATGTAATGGTCCACCCTTGACTTTTCTGTGCACTTGGACAGTTTTAATAACATATCAGGCAAAGAACAAATAAAAAGAAGTCACCAGGGAAAATATTATTTATTTATACACTGAATATTACATAGAAATGACCTAATTTAATAAATATGGCTATTATTGAGCCTTCATTTAATATAACTTTAAACATCATTTTCATTTACTGCTGCTCATATACTGTATACTGTATAAAAACAGAAAAACTGAAAAACTGAGGGGCGCTTACGTTCCTGGGTTAAGTCTGTGAGCTGTAGAAAAGCCGGTTGCTCTGTTGAGCAGGAAGTAGATCCACTGTAATAGCGTGTTGCAGGTGTCAGTGATAGTCTGCTTCCTGTGTCACTGTAGTGATAAGCGCTGCCTGAGACAAAGGGGGGTGTATTCTCCAAACACCTCCAGCAGGTAGTAGTCTGTGAAAAGAAAGCAAAGACAGGCGCAGCCCAATTCAAGTGTAGTATTCTTTAATTCAGTGTAAGTGCACACATACAAATGGCTACTTACAAGAGGCACAAATAAAATCTGCATATAAAGGTATCTTTACATCCAAACTGTGTGATGATATAACATACAGCTATGAAACAAACTCTACGCGTTTCGTCTGAGGACGCCCAGACTTTCTCAAGAGATGAAAAATTAGAAGTGTTGCAAGCATGGTGCCTACCGGCTTTATAAAAGGGACCATTAATTGCATGATTAGTTACCAGCCAGTCAGAGTGTGGTGATACTGATTGGCAGGTGAGCTTGTTAAAGCTTTGCATTATTGTATGTTTGAAAAACATATAGGATTTGTTCATTGTTACCACCTTGAATGCTATAGTAAACATTAAAATATGAACATAGATAAGAAAATAGACAATAAACTTTATGTTAAAAAACCTTGTTTGTTAGAAACTAGAAAGAACCTTAAAAACAATTTGTAGTTGTATACACTAAAATTAAAAATCTGATATTGTGTTTTTTTAAAAAAAAAAAAAAAAAAAAAGTTTTTTTTAAAAGTAAAGCTACATGAAAGCTTGCAGGTCTAACTCTAGGTTTAGACCTGATGGTTGCATGGTGTTAAGTTGGTAAATCCACCATGATTCTCTGCGTCTGAGTGTTAGAAGCCTGTTTGGAAATATATTGGGGGGTATCCAGTCTATGACTTGGATTTTAAGGGATGCAGGATTTGAATTATGATGTAATTTGAAATGTTCTGGCACACTGTGTGTCATGAGGCCATTTTTTATATTATTGACATGTTCTCCCAGCCATGTTCTAATGGACAGGAAAACTCTTTTACTCCCCACTGATAAGTTAAAACGAAGGAGCCAATCAAATACATTAAACAATGTCAGATTCATCACAACATACAGTCAGGGCTCCAGAGAAATACAAAACATCCTAAAGAAACACTGGGGTGTTTTAAAGGCAGATCCTATATTGGGCGATGTTTTACCAGATCACCCATTGGTAACTTTCAGAAAAAATATGGATTTTAAAAACATTTTAGCACCCACAAGATTGCGTAACTTCAATAAACCTGGTATAATTAAGGATAAAACACACTGGTTACAACAAAAACCCGGCACCTACAAATGTGGGGTATCAAGATGTGGCATGTGCCAATATGTAAATAGAGAGATTACCTTTACCAACTCAGGGGGTGACATTACATTCAAACAGAAATATAAGAGCAACTGCAGTACCACCTATGTAGTTTACTTGCTAAAATGCAGCTGCAATTTGATTTACATAGGAAGAACCAAAAGAAATATACGTACAAGGCTGGGAGAACATGTCAATAATATAAAAAATGGCCTCATGACACACAGTGTGCCAGAACATTTCAAATTACATCATAATTCAAATCCTGCATCCCTTAAAATCCAAGTCATAGACTGGATACCCCCCAATATATTTCCAAACAGGCTTCTAACACTCAGACGCAGAGAATCATGGTGGATTTACCAACTTAACACCATGCAACCATCAGGTCTAAACCTAGAGTTAGACCTGCAAGCTTTCATGTAGCTTTACTTTTAAAAAAAACTTTTTTTTTTTTTTTTTTTAAAAAAAACACAATATCAGATTTTTAATTTTAGTGTATACAACTACAAATTGTTTTTAAGGTTCTTTCTAGTTTCTAACAAACAAGGTTTTTTAACATAAAGTTTATTGTCTATTTTCTTATCTATGTTCATATTTTAATGTTTACTATAGCATTCAAGGTGGTAACAATGAACAAATCCTATATGTTTTTCAAACATACAATAATGCAAAGCTTTAACAAGCTCACCTGCCAATCAGTATCACCACACTCTGACTGGCTGGTAACTAATCATGCAATTAATGGTCCCTTTTATAAAGCCGGTAGGCACCATGCTTGCAACACTTCTAATTTTTCATCTCTTGAGAAAGTCTGGGCGTCCTCAGACGAAACGCGTAGAGTTTGTTTCATAGCTGTATGTTATATCATCACACAGTTTGGATGTAAAGATACCTTTATATGCAGATTTTATTTGTGCCTCTTGTAAGTAGCCATTTGTATGTGTGCACTTACACTGAATTAAAGAATACTACACTTGAATTGGGCTGCGCCTGTCTTTGCTTTCTTTTCACAGACTACTGTATACTGTATGTTGTGACATTATTATACCTGATTTTGGGCTTATTTCCATTGACCCGTAATTAGGTTTGTGTGCGCTCGTAAAACAATAAATATGCTGTTGGAAGCAATATCGTTCACCGACTGACTCAAATGGCCCATTATACCTCAATTTCGGCAATCGGACTCCGGCTGCCGAAAACATTTCATGTCCAATAGAAAGTATCAGCAGTCGCTAATCTATCAATAATACCAGGTTTTTAATGATAGCGCAAGCTGTTAATACACTGTTGGAGGCTGTCGATACATTGAGAAAAATTAAACCTAGCTCAACTAGGTGTAAAATAGGAAAAAGGAGCTTTTTGAGACCTATATCCCATTGAAATCTAACCTGACACATCAAAATCCCTCTATCTGCCATCCCCCCACATAGCAACTAATAATAAAAGTATTAACCACTAAACCACCATCCCCCACATCGCAACTAACAATCAGTTAGATTACGAGTTATGACGTAATGACTGTTCGCAAATAGCGTGTGCGTTATTTTCATTGAGCACTCTTCATAACATTGATATTACGAGTCTGAAAACAACCTCGTCACGCATCACAGTAACACGAGTACCGCGTTTATTTCCCTAGAGTAATCATGGACACATAATGTATTCTCCCATAGAGAGCAATGCAAACTAAAGAATAGATGGATTTTTCATCTAACACTCGATATTGCTAGAACTACCCACTGCTCTGTCATATTACACATACAACATTATTATTATTATTATTATTATGATTATCAGGTATTTGTAGAGCGCCAACAGGTTACGCAGTGCTGGACAATAAAAAGAATCAGATCAAATGTACAAACAACAATCGCTCACACAACATAGCACATACGCATTCAACATTCACAATTAGTGATGTCGTGAATAGTTCGCCGGCGAATAGTTCCCGGCGAACATAGCATGTTCGCGTTTGCCTCGGCGGGCGAACATATGTGATGTTCGATCCGCCCCCTTTCATCATCATTGAGTAAACTTTGACCCTGTACCTCACAGTCAGAATACACATTACAGCCAATCAGCAGCAGACCCTCCCTCACAGACCCTCCCACCTCCTGGACAGCATCCATTTTAGATTCATTTGGAAGCTGCATTCTTAGTGAGAGAAGGGACAGTGTAGCTGCTGCTGATTTAATAGGGAAATCAATAGCTAGGCTAGTGTATTCAGTGTCCACTACAGTCCTGAAGGACTCATCTGATCTCTGCTGTAAGGACAGCACCCCAAAAAGCCCTTTTTAGGGCTAGAACATCAGTCTGCTTTTTTTTTTCCTGTGTAATCTATAGAATGTGTGTGGGGATTCGTTAGACTTACTGTGCCCTTATGCAAGTCACAATAAGTATATTTTATACCAATGTTATATAATGATTTTTGCTCACTGGGATGAGTATCTGTTGTGGATTCTAAGAGAGCAGAACTAAACAACTAGAAATACTTATTGTACAGAGAATACATTTAGAATTGATAGCAAATAATTCCACAAAAGTAGTATTGTTATTAACTCCAAATAATAAATTGGATATAGGAGTACTCTATATATTAAAAAGTTCCATGTCATTCATACTTTAAGTCTTTATTCATTAAACTAGGAACAAACATTCACACAGTAGTAGCCAGAAAAAAGTTAAAAACACTTAAGCCCAGTCATAAATAATTATTGAGTCACTTAATAAGCCAAAATTATTAATCAACATGGGCCCACAAGAAAATAATCTTGAGTAAGCTAAGCCCTTACAATCCGAGGGCTGAATTACTTTTAAATATTAACTCATAATATCAGAGGGCACCATGTATCATGAAGAGTTTAAAGGCATTAATTCTTATTTGAACTTAGGCAAGCAAGTTAAAAAGCGACAGACAGGAGAGACACAGCTGCTCCTGCTGGACCCCTGACGCGCGTTTCACAGAACGCTTCCTCAGAGGGGGTGCGGGCCGCTGCTACTCGGTGTTACTTATGATGCTAATTGGCCCACCTCTAAGCCCTGATTGGTTGCCACTCACGATTCAAATGGATCCAATTCGATCTTGGATCTGTCAATCATTACGACAAGCTCTGACGTATAGAGCTCTTCTGCGTACTGAAGGGGTGTGAGTAGGGAAGCGTGTTTAGGTCGAACTCTTAGCCAGTCACAGAATTTTAGACAGGAGGTGTGTATGTCATGTTGTAGCTATTGGATGATCACCATGTAATGTAAACAAAGTATCCGTTCTTTTATGCTGCTTACCACAGTGGAATAAGGTTTATCAAAGTTAATTTTTCGTATTGGGGAGATTTAGGTTATATTCGTTTAAGCAAGATATTGTGATATACCCCCTTTTGAACTTAGGGAAAAAACGCGTACAATCAGATAATTATGCTTATATAGTGGTGGAGTAAATTTCATTGCAAATGAGTTTGTGATCTTAACAAACTTATGATTATTTTCCTTTATGAAGTGTATTGTTATATGCATACTTTTGAACTTTAAGATGTGACATTTATTAAATGATTGCAGTATGTAAATAATGATATACATATTTATAAACCTAGAGATAATGCATACGATTGAATGATTACCGTGTAATTAAGTAAAATATTCATTCGAATGCTACATATGATCGGTGGTTAAATTTTTTCAAAATATGAGTTGTAATGTCAATATACCTGGATCCAATTCTTTCTTGAATCTGTCAGTTATTACAACAGGCTCTGACATCTTCGTTCTGTCAGTATGTGTGTTGTGGGGCGTGTTAAGATCAAGCTCTTGGCCAATCACAGATTTTTAAACAGGGGATGTGTATATTGCATTGTAGCGATTTTGTGATCACAATATAAAATAGACAAAATATCAGTTCTTTTATGCTGC
Organism: Bombina bombina; assembly: GCF_027579735.1. Lineage (NCBI taxonomy): Eukaryota > Metazoa > Chordata > Amphibia > Anura > Bombinatoridae > Bombina > Bombina bombina. Next base: position 287,812 of record NW_026511861.1, on the reverse strand, counting down.
TTATAATGATGGAATATAGTTTGTCAAAATTGATTTTATAATATTGGCAGGCCTTGAGATGCAGCATACTATTCGGTGATTGCAGTATATGACTATAATGTGATCACAATGTGATATTAAAAACGCATCCCTGCTTATACTGCATACAATAGTTGAATCAAGTTCATCCAAAATGAGTTTGTAATATTAGCGAACTTAGTGTTATTATCTTTTATAGGGTGAATTATAATATATATACTTATGAGCTTTAAGATGTAACATATATTGGATGACTACTCAAATTTTTAGTTGCATGTGTAGGATTGTGAAACTAATTTGCTCCTAATGAGCTTATTAATCATAAACGTATTAGGGTTCTATTATTATATCTAGATAATAATATTGGGAGACATAAGACTGCGTGACAGTTGCGTCTTACAAGAAAGAGGAGGGGAATGGATATAGTTATTATCAAGTTCAGTGTTACAGAGATGTCTCTGTGTATCAAAATCACCAGTAGTGTTGAAGTGCAAAATAACCTGTGAGAACTAAGTGTTAATAACATGTGAAAAACGTGATTGGAATAAATATCTAGTGCGACTGAAAATATTCATGTGAACTCATTTATGAAGATAATAGATTTTAGTGTTGAATCGATAGTGTGTTATTATGAATCATTAGTGCATGGCAGGGCCTGTCTCTTGCCCTGCTGAAAAGAGAATTTGTAGCAAGGAAAAAACACCTCAAATGGGTCCTCCTAAAAAATACTTAGGTTGTGTACAGTATAAATATACTGTAAATATGTGAAATATAAGAGTACATAAAAATTATAAAATATGAATTGTGAATGTGCATGTGTTGCTTAAAGATAAACAAAAAGGGGGGCGGAGCTAGCCAGCAAACTAGAGAGACGTGCCTAGGGTGAGCTCCCTCTTACAATTACAAATAAACGCTTTAGTTTAGGGAAAAACGTAATTCCTGAAGTTATTAATCCTGCCTAAAGTTCTCAAGACCCCTGCAAGCTTAAAGGAAAGGGCAACAGGAAGAGAACTACCGTATTTCGAGGCCAACAGACGCCAACTGATGCGACATCGCCCGGTCGTGCGACAACTGCACTCAGCCAGTGACCGCGGCTCAAAGCTGACTCTGATCGGTTACTAGAAAGCGCCTCTCAACATCACTGCTTCAGTCCGGAGGGTCGGGGCTCCGCTCCGGACCAGCAGCCTGCAATTCCCTACAACCGGGAGAGGAGACAAACACCCACTTACATACTAAAAAGGTGACCTGCTTACCATTGCTGCTAGACCTTCTTGTGGCGGGTGCTGCCCAGCGGGAGACCTACATTGGAAAATACAGGCTGCTGCGTCAGCCTTATTGTCCTCAGGTCCTTAACCTGAGGTGGATTGTAATTTAATACTGTGTGCTGTTATTACATTTTTGTTTCCTCAGGGTTCCAGAGGTTTAATCCACCATATGTACTTAGATTCTGCTATATTGTACTCTACAGCCGACCCGGAGTTGGAGACTTCCTAGAGGGAGACTTTCTGCGGAGTGCGCCACAACCTTCCCTCCAGCATTGGCGTGCAACTCCACCACTAAAGCCTGCTGCCAGTGAAGCACAAATCGCAGCACCACACTGACCTCTGCAGACGGAAAGGACTCCCTGCCTGATCACTACTCGGACCTGTATCACTGGGGTCCTGCCGAATCCAGGTACGCATCCTCTTAAGACATCACCTATACTGTAAGGCCTTAACGGCAGACACCTGCCCACATCCCTGGGGCAAACACACACCGGCCACACTGGTAGTACATAGACATAGATATAAGGGTCACTCCTAAGGGGTAGAAGAGATCCCATAGCTTTATAAACTGCTCCCAGCACCAGGCATACAGACTTTATATAACTGCTCATTAGTTTCAGGAGCAGGGGGAGAGCGAAACCTTTTGATTTACACCTTAGACCCTCTACAGGAATACAGCCAGATTAAAGCTGTGGGGAGCAACTTCATTTTCGCTGGGTTGGCACAAACCCAGCTGGCCTTTTTTCTTTTCTTTCAACACCGGGGCTTGAGAAAAAATGAAAAAATAAAATAAAACAAACAAACAACAGAAGAAGAAGCAGCTCATCAGGCCTCCACTCACGTGTGGCAACACAGGTACTCTTTAAACTAGTTTCTCTTCACTGGGGCCTTTTTGTGCATAGTACAACTCTGCTTTACAGCAAAGAGCCTATTTACAATAACCGAGTGGCCTAATACCTTTGACATCTACAGCTCCTAACAACAGCTATTCCAACATATGCTCATATATAGGAACTGTGGGCACTAGCCACCATTGCCACAAATTTAGAAAATACAGGCTGCTGCGTCAGCCTTATTGTCCTCAGGTCCTTAACCTGAGGTGGATTGTAATTTAATACTGTGTGCTGTTATTACATTTTTGTTTCCTCAGGGTTCCAGAGGTTTAATCCACCATATGTACTTAGATTCTGCTATATTGTGGTTTTAACCCTTATACTGATAAGTTAACCTTTTATCTTACTTGCTGGTGTGTCCTCCCCTTTTCTTTCCCGCCAGACTTGAGCTGGTGGGTCATATCCCTTTTCCCTCCTCCAACATCGTCATATAGTGACAATACCCCCAGGAGAGGACCACATTAGTCCTTTAAAACTGAAAGCAAGTTAGCTTTTTATTGGATTGGTATTTACTGTTTATATTGAACCCAATTGAGTACATTTCTAATGTAAACTGAAATAGATGTAGGTTCTACTTCACTATTTTTCTTACAGGAGCATATTTTCCCACCTACACTTTTACATAGTGAAAATGTGCTAAAGCATTAAATAGAAGGTGGCCTGGGACCCCAATTCAAACACAATAAAGAAGTGTTCCTGGTCTAATATCTCACATTCATACATATATTTCTGTTGACACCTCACATGATGTCCCACTCTAACAGGAAAAAACATAGACAGGCGGATCCTCCTAAAAGAACTGTAGCAGATCACTTTCATAGCAAATTCACCACTGAAAGGGATCTATCTGATGATGACTCAAGGGATTCCCCTATGCAACAAGAAGATAACATCTCAGGAGCTGGACCACCGGATAATACCGAAACTTCCTCTCTCAGGGAACTTATCAATTTGCTGTCAGCCAAAATGGATACCCATCATGCTTCTATGAAACTGGAACTCAAGTCTTCCATCGCTGAGCTTAAGCGAGACATAGCAACACTCGGTGAGAGATCAGACATATTAGAGCGTAAGCATGAAGATCTTGCTACAGGTCATTCAAATATTCTATCATACACTCAAACGCTAGCTGAATTAAGTTCTGACCTGGAGGATAAATTAGCCGATCTAGAGGATAGATCCAGACGCAATAACGTACGGATTAGAGGAATCCCTGAAAGCGTTGCAGCGAGTGACATTCCACAATATTTGGTAAACATGTTTGTTGCTCTGCTGAACTCTCCTCAAGACTCAGACTACAGAATTGATAGGGCTCATAGAGCCTTGAGAGCAAGAAATGCTAACCAGGCACAACCGAGGGACGTAATCATCCGATTACACTATTACGACTTTAAAGAAAAAATTCTGAAAGCGGCCTTCCTCAACAAAGAACTGCCTGAGTCATACAAAGAAGTTCAGTTTTTTCCTGACCTTTCTACGCATACTCTGGCCAAAAGGAGGTCGTTTTTTCCAGTTACTCAGTGTCTACGTAAACACTCCATAAAATATAGATGGGGTTTCCCAGTGAAACTCTTTTTTCAATATGATGGCAATATATATACCATATTCAACATTAAACAAGGAATGGAGATACTGGGGAAACTGGATCTCCTTCAGAAATCTCCTACAGCTCCTCCCACTAAAGTGGATTCACAGCCGAAACCCCAAAGGGATCTCACCCAGGACCCTTCTTCTCAAGCCCACCCTCTTCTGCTTAAAGCTACAGCCCTGGAGTGGGCTCCAAAACCTAGACGCTCACCCCCACCCTCTAAAAGAAGGACTTTATCTGACCAGGAACCTTCTTGAAGTGGGGTGCAGGCTCAACTTTTGCTTGCCCTCCAGATTATTGAAAATACATAAGTTACTGTCTTCCTTTTTTTACCCCTTCTGGGTGATTGTATACTAGAAAGGGTAAACTTATATAACTCTGATGCAATGTATACACCAGATTTCCATTTCCAGGCCTGATATTTTGAACTCGAACAAGTTTTACTAGTTATTATGGTTCAATAATTCTAACTTTGTTTTATCTCCAAGGTTTGCAGTGTTAGTGATTTACTGTGTTTCTCTTCTTTTTTAGATACCTAGTGGAATACAGAAACTTTGTCGCTATAGCCAGCGACATATTTATAAATGTATATATAATATCATATTGAAAGTTTATAGAAGGTTCTAGGAGATATATCTATGGATATTTATGACCCCGTTTAGCAGGTATAGACACCAGTATGGCTCTTTCTGCTAGAAGCCACCTATAGGAGATAATGATCTATCCTCATACGCTATTTCATAGTCATCCAAACCCTAAATACTTCATACTAATATAGTTTTGATATCCTACATAGAATATACTCCTAACAGATAAGATATTGTACCCCAGTGCTTGACACTCTACACACATATTCATGGGTTTTTGATGATTACTGAGACATGTGATGTGTTCACCTTAACTTTTTATTTTTTTTGCCTTTATTATACCTTGATGTAGTCTATCGGGCTTTATGTCCATCCCTCATTATACTATGGGAGTGTAAACTGTTGGGTACGTCTGATTTCTCTCATAGATTCCCACTAGAAGCTGACATGCTGAATGTCCATTTAGGTAACCCTGGGATGCTGTGAGGTATTTGTAGGCAAGGAGCCCAATTTGTATGCTTGTGCCTTTGAGAAAAAGTCCTCAGATAACATCAGGCTTTCTTCAGTAATTTGCCTAACGCAGATAGTTGAAACCTTTCAGAGCAAACACATGAGTCTTATCTTCTCTACAACGCACACTGGATGCTCCCCTATGGTTTACCTTAAAATATGTTACACCCACACAATAGGAGATATGTCTCTTTAAAATTATTAACTAATTCTCAATCTCTTAAAGTTGGGGTCCCCCCTTCTTTCTCTCTGTTTTGCTATTCTTCTCCTTTTAGATATTAACTATAGATTTTGTTCTTCCACGATAAAGCTCAGTACCACACCCCGAAGCAAATTACACACTAACTAATTGACGGTGTCAATTATCATTCTTATGGTCTCCCACCCCCCCTCCTCTTTCTTGCAGTTGACCATAATAGATACCATTATTTTTTGTTACGCTACTCTTACTACAGGGAGTGCAGAATTATTAGGCAAATGAGTATTTTGACCACATCATCCTCTTTATGCATGTTGTCTTACTCCAAGCTGTATAGGCTCGAAAGCCTACTACCAATTAAGCATATTAGGTGATGTGCATCTCTGTAATGAGAAGGGGTGTGGTCTAATGACATCAACACCCTATATCAGGTGTGCATAATTCTTAGGCAACTTCTTTTCCTTTGGCAAAATGGGTCAAAAGAAGGACTTGACAGGCTCAGAAAAGTCAAAAATAGTGAGATATCTTGCAGAGGGATGTAGCACTCTTAAAATTGCAAAGCTTCTGAAGCGTGATTATCGAACAATCAAGCGTTTCATTCAAAATAGTCAACAGGGTCGCAAGAAGCGTGTGGAAAAACCAAGGCACAAAATAACTGCCCATGAACTGAGAAAAGTCAAGCGTGCAGCTGCCAAGATGCCACTTGCCACCAGTTTGGCCATATTTCAGAGCTGCAACATCACTGGAGTGCCCAAAAGCACAAGGTGTGCAATACTCAGAGACATGGCCAAGGTAAGAAAGGCTGAAAGACGACCACCACTGAACAAGACACACAAGCTGAAACGTCAAGACTGGGCCAAGAAATATCTCAAGACTGATTTTTCTAAGGTTTTATGGACTGATGAAATGAGAGTGAGTCTTGATGGGCCAGATGGATGGGCCCGTGGCTGGATTGGTAAAGGGCAGAGAGCTCCAGTCCGACTCAGACGCCAGCAAGGTGGAGGTGGAGTACTGGTTTGGGCTGGTATCATCAAAGATGAGCTTGTGGGGCCTTTTCGGGTTGAGGATGGAGTCAAGCTCAACTCCCAGTCCTACTGCCAGTTTCTGGAAGACACCTTCTTCAAACAGTGGTACAGGAAGAAGTCTGCATCCTTCAAGAAAAACATGATTTTCATGCAGGACAATGCTCCATCACACGCGTCCAAGTACTCCACAGCGTGGCTGGCAAGAAAGGGTATAAAAGAAGAAAATCTAATGACATAGCCTCCTTGTTCACCTGATCTGAACCCCATTGAGAACCTGTGGTCCATCATCAAATGTGAGATTTACAAGGAGGGAAAACAGTACACCTCTCTGAACAGTGTCTGGGAGGCTGTGGTTGCTGCTGCACGCAATGTTGATGGTGAACAGATCAAAACACTGACAGAATCCATGGATGGCAGGCTTTTGAGTGTCCTTGCAAAGAAAGGTGGCCATATTGGTCACTGATTTGTTTTTGTTTTGTTTTTGAATGTCAGAAATGTATATTTGTGAATGTTGAGATGTTATATTGGTTTCACTGGTAAAAATAAATAATTGAAATGGGTATATATTTGTTTTTTGTTAAGTTACCTAATAATTATGCACAGTAATAGTCACCTGCACACACAGATATACCCCTAAAATAGCTATAACTAAAAACAAACTAAAAACTACTCAGCTTTGATATTAATGAGTTTTTTGGGTTCATTGAGAACATGGTTGTTGTTCAATAATAAAATTAATCCTCAAAAATACAACTTGCCTAATAATTCTGCACTCCCTGTATATACCATTAGTGTTTTATTATTATTGTTATATAACTATATTATTTATTGTTAAAGCGGTGCTTATCCGCTGACATTTCCTTAAGTCCCCCCCCTTGCTCTGTATTTAGCTCCTCACATCAAGACCCTTTAAAAACAAAAAACTAATAATTAAGTTGATAAATAACATCTATAACAAATTAGTTCTCCCTCTCTTCTGGTTCTAGGTGAGGGCAACTTACTCTAATTCTCCAGTACCCATATAACATTACCAGTGCACTAGCTTCTTTACCCGATTGGGTCTTCCCTTCTTCCCTTCCCTACCTCCCACCCCCTGAACCCCTTTCCCCCCCCCCTATCCTTTTTTTTTTTTTTCCTCTCCACTTGCACTCATGCATCTCCAAGTAATAACACACAATGTGCAGGGTCTTAACTCCCCTACAAAACGGAGCCTCCTTAGTAAAAACTTGAGAAACCTTAGGGTAGATGTGGCCTTTTTGCAGGAGACCCATTGGACTAGTACACGAGAGATACCTTATTCGATTAAAAACTACCAGATTTGGATAGAGGCCTCACACGCTACTAAAACTAGAGGAGTGGCCATACTAATTAAAGCGGATGTAAGGGTAGAAGTCTTATATAAGGAGTCAGATCCGAACGCTAGGTATGCGATACTTATATGTAAATTGAACGACTATGTGTACACCTTGGCCAGTCTATATGCCCCAAACACCAAACAGATCCCTTTCTTGAAAAACTTCTTAAAACTCATCACCAAAATTAAACAGGGCACATTAATACTAGGAGGGGATTTTAATTTAATATGGGACCCAAAAATGGATAGAAAGGGTTTAAAGACACTCAGGTCAGATAGACCGATATCCTCTCTAGCAGCGGCGTTTAGGTCATTAATGACTCAGTATAATCTATATGACACTTGGCGCTCCAACCATACCATTGATCAGGATTTCACATACTACTCCAAACAGCACACAATGTTTTTGAGAATTGATTATATTTTTGTAGAAGCTTCCTCCACGGACGTAATCACTAGCGTTAAGATAGGAGCGATTTCATGGTCTGATCATGACCCAGTAATCGCCAAATTCTCGAACCCATTGAGAGCCCCCAGGGGAAAATGGAAATACCCAAATTGGTTGGTGGGAAATCCCACAATCTGTAGGGAGATGGGGAATGAGGTGAGGGACTTTCTTGAGATTAATGATAATGGCCAGACCAAAGCTCAAGTAGTTTGGGCCTCCCTGAAAGCATATATCAGAGGCTTCCTGATTAAAAAAGAGATACAGAGTTTTCTCTCGAGTTTTAGATTGCCGAGAATAGATAATAAAGCCTCTGATGTTTTAAATGCAACAATCTCAATAGAGGAAGTGCAGCAAGTAGTAGGACAATTGAAAAATGACAAGGCCCCAGGGCCGGATGGCTTCACGGGGAAGTTTTTTAAGACGTTCGGTGAGCTTCTCTATCCTATCCTAACTAGGACTTTCAGTGAGTTCGTGACCACAGGAGCATGCCTAGAAGAATTTCTAGCTGCTGAAATAATAACTATCTTAAAGCCCGATAAAGATCCACAATTATGTCAAAGTTACAGACCCATCTCGTTGATAGACATAGATACTAAATTCTATTCTAAAATTCTTGCTAACAGGCTTTCTAGAGTAATTGGTATGATCGTACACACAGATCAAGTAGATTTTATACCTAACAGAAAAGGCCCAGATAATATGTGTAGAATTCTATCTACACTGTATGAAGCTAAAGTTAGAGGGGTCTCTTTCCTGGCCCTGTCTTTGGATGCCGAAAAGGCGTTTGACAGGGTCAGGTGGGACTACCTATGGGAGGTACTTAGGATCTTTGGGCTTCCATCTAACTTCGTAAAAGCAACTCGTGTCTTATATTCTAACCCCCACGCCATAGTCAGTGGGCCGGGCTTTAAATCAGAGCCATTCAAGATATTGAAGGGAACTAGACAGGGATGCCCCTATCCCCTCTCTTGTTTGCCCTGTCCATTGAGGCTCTAGCCCAGGCTATAAGGATCAATAAAGACATCATTGGTATACAGTTAGGTGAATCCTGCCATAAAATAGCTCTTTTCGCCGATGATGTCACGCTCCTACTTACATCGCCCACTGTTTCAGTACCGTCCGTATTCAAAACTATTGAGAGATTTTCACATTGTAGTTTCTATAAATTAAATCTAGCTAAAACTGAGGCCTTACATATCTGTATCCCGCCCCAGAACTATCTGGCCTAAAAAAGAATTATACATTCCACTGGTCTCCCACATATATCAAAAACTTGGGTATATACCTCAGCCCCAGCCTAGAAGCAGTTGTTACCAGAAATTTCTCATAACGCGTACAGGAATTTAAGAAATTATAAGCGAGTTAGGAATTTAGAGAATTCTCTTGGACTGGTAGGATAGCTGCTGTTAAAATGTCCCTGCTTCCAAAATTGACATACTTATTTGATGTATTCCATTATCGGTCCCCAGACCTCTCTTGAATAAGTATCAAAGTATCATTAATTCTTATATTTGGACAGGTAAAAGACCCAGAATAGCATCCTCAATTATTCAACAACCAATACAAAGAGGAGGGTTGGCATCTCCGAGTGTTCTATTGTATCATGACGCGGCCAGGCTTTCACATATGCTAGGGTGGAGTATTAAAGCGAAATTATATAGATGACAGGATGTTGAACAATCTTTACTACCCATGGGCATCCTACTCTTGGATCTACTAAGGATTCCAACTCATGTCAGGCAGACACTGAAAATAACTCACCCTTTGCTTCTTGATGCCTTAAAACTCTGGGATCAAAAAAAGAATGTAGTAACCATCTCTCCACACCCTTCACCAGCCTATAGTATCCGGAGCGTCCTGATCACTCTCTCCCAGACCTGTATTAGAACTTGGGCAGAGACAGCAGAACTTCCAATTGAGGTTCTTCTTAGTAAGGGCTCCCCAATCTCCTTCGAGGAAGCTAAACAGAAGTTTTCTCTCCCAGACTCCCTACACTTTGAATTCAATTCAATCAGTTACTTAAGATCCTGGGGCCTAACGGGACAGATGGTCAGGAAACAGACTAAATGGGAACAGAGGTGGAATGCCCACAAGGCACTTAAGGGAACTTTATCATTTAACTACAACCTTCTCCTATCTCCGACAGAACCAGTTAAGCTAAATCAGTTTAGAGCTTGGGAGAGAGACATTGGGGTAGATATTGAGATGGATAATTGGCCTAGAGAGATAATTTGGACCAAAAAATACTTGCACTGTGCAACCTTATGGGAACTATATTATAAAATTATTACTAGATGGCATCCTGTACTGGTGACCCTAAACAAATACTATAGGTCAGCCTCACCCCTCTGCTGGAGAAATTGTGGTAATCTAGGAACTCATATCCACATCTGGTGGGAATGTCCAAAAATATTAGGCCTATTGAGAAATGTATCGCAGCTACTTAGCAATCTGGGATTGTCTATCCCCTTGCATCCGGCCATGGGTCTCCTGCATCAGGGTAGTCTGACTTCCTCGGATTCCGACAGAGCTCTGATTGTGTACATACTGATAGCTACAAAATTAGCCATAGCCAGAGATTGGAAGCAACCTTCCCCCCATCATTAAAGAAAGTAAAGGATATTGTAGAGTATCTTAAAAATATGGAAAAATACGTGTATGGCTACCTTAACAAACTAGACACATACTTTGAGATCTGGAATAGATGGATAGAAATAGAAGGTTAGAAGAATCTAGCTCCTCTAAGGGATTACATCACTTTTTTTTCCTCTCCCCTCCCCTCAGGATCCCTCCCCTCATCCTCATACATATCCTACCTAACTAACACTGTAGGAAGCTAACAAAATAAAGAGAATCAAAACAATCTAGATTTATCAACTTTAAAACAATGTATAGTTAATTGGGTCACCTTAATAGCTACAATGTTCTCTTTGAATGTGTTGCAACACGAGAGTCTGGACTAATAGCTACAGTCATTGTGAAGTCTGAAAAATTTACTAAAAAGTTGGTTTTCAGTTATAAATGGACAAACATTGCATGACATGTTGTTTTTTCTAATATTGTTGTTTAGATTTCCATTATTGTGTATTGCAGTGCTGATGTACCATATTTACTTACTGTTATTATACAAAACCATGAAGGAAAACAGGCAAAGGGTTAACTGCGCAAAAATCTCTATTATGCCTGTGATAGACAAGAGGAAACTCTCAACCTCTAACAAATGTGTGAAAAAAACAGAATAATATGGAGTCCAAAAGGAGACCATAGAATTCAAAACAAACACAGGCACTATACAGCTTAAAATAGAAAAAATGAATAAAAATACATATAAATGCAAATAACGCCAAATATGTGTGTGCAAGTGATAATATTAAGTGCAATCTAAAAGAACCAAAGAAGTGATAACAACAACTAAATTGTAAAAAAATTATTTAATATAATATAATAAAAAAGAAGAAAGTGAAAAGTAAATATGCAATTGCGTTGATCAGACACATAAATACAGTGCTGTAGTAAACAGCAACAATGTTTCAAAGATACAATATAGATGTAAAGATGTAACAATATAAAGAATGATGATGGAGTATAATGGGAATAAAAGCGATTTCCTGAAGAGATTCGATGTGGCGGTCTTTACATACGCCCAGATTGAAGAAGCAATTCAAACTTCATTTGGAGCTGGAACGAGACGAAAGACCGATAAAACGGCAAACAAGGCAACAGCATAAGGTTATCACTTATACTTACACCGGAGGTCGGTGATTCGATCCTATGATTTCCTCTCAGTGGCATATTTCTCCAAGCAGCGGGAAAACAGTAAACTCGACCAGGCGAGGCTCAATCAAAAAACACCTTTGCGTACAGGTAACTGTGAAGCTGCACCTATGGAGACCGAAGAGGAACAAAAGACAAACAAAGCAGAGCAACGCATTTCAACCCATAAACAGGGTCTTTTTCAAGCTCCCGACATTGTTTTAGATTTTGCTATATATAGCCGTTAGAATTAGGCTATTGGTTGAAGTTTGCTATTGGGCATGTATAAAAGACAATTATCGAACATTGTTTAGCTCAAAGTTTTAGTATATCATTTACATTTTTACTCAAGAAGAGTTACTGTCAAAGCATACATATATTTAAAAGTACAACTTCGGTCATATATAGTTTACACCAAAAATCACCCGAGCACACAAAAGGCGTTATATACTATGCAGACCTAGTGCAATAAAAATATGTCTACACATACTTAAAAATGTATATAAAAATATATATAAAAAATATATAAGAAAATATATAAAAAAATATAAAAAATATATAAAAAACATATATAATCTACAAATACATATGACATAACTCAAAAGGATCAGGAAATGACCAATCATTTCAATCATTTAGAAAGCAATAATTGTCTTTGATTATACACGCCCAATAGCAAACTTCAACCAATAGCCTAATTCTAACGGCTACATATAGCACAATCTAAAACAATGTCGGGAGCTTGAAAAAGACCCTGTTTACGGGTTGAAACGCGTTGCTCTGCTTTGTTTGTCTTTTGTTCCTCTTCGGCCTCCATAGGTGCAGCTTCACAGTTACCTGTACGCAAAGGTGTTTTTTGATTGAGCCTCGCTGGTCGAGTTTACTGTTTTCCCGCTGCTTGGAGAAATACGCCATTGAGAGGAAATCATAGGATCGAATCACCGACCTCCGGTGTAAGTATAAGTGATAACCTTATGCTGTTGCCTTGTTTGCCGTTTTATTGGTCTTTCGTCTCGTTCCAACTCCAACTGAAGTTTGAATTGCTTCTTCAATCTGGGCGTATGTAAAGACCGCCACATCGAATCTCTTCAGGAAATCGCTTTTATCCCCATTATACTCCATCATCGTTCTTTATATTGTTACATCTATATTGTATATTTGAAACATTGTTGCTGTTTGTGTACTACACTGTATTTATGCGTCTGATCAACATATTTACTTTTCACTTTCTTCTTTTTATTATATTATATTAAATATTTTTTTTACATTTTAGTTGTTTGGTTCTTTTGCTTTGCACTTAATATTATCACTTGCACACACATATTTGGCGTTTTTTGCATTTATATGTATTTTTATTCATTTTTTCTATTTTAAGCTGTATAGCTCCTGTGTTTGTTTTGAATTCTATTATACAAAACCATCAATAAAAATCTATTAAAATAAAAAGATAAACAAAAAATATATATAAAAGAGACGAAGTTAAATATCAAAGGTATAATATTAAACATCAGAGTTACTGATCTGTTTAATTGCTATGTTTCTTATAAGAGTACTCTTGTGTACACTATAATGTGTAATCTAATTGCAGTTGCCTGCATGCCAGCATGTGTGTCAGGCTCACAGCGTATTCTGTGCCCACTTGCCCAGTGCCACCACTCATATCTGGTGTAACAGTAGTGTACATTTAAAAAAAACAACACTTATTTTACTGCGAAATAATAGCAGACAGATGCCAGTACCCAAGATGGCCGCCAATAAGGCAGATGGGGAGGGTTAGAGAGCTGTTTTGGGGGGATCAGGGAGGTTGGGGGCTAAGAGCGGATGCTACACCACAGCATATGTAAATATGCTAAAAAAAAATAAAAAAAAATTAAAAACCTTTTATTTTAGTACTGGCAGACTTTCTGCCAGTACTTAAGATGGCGGGGATAATTGTGGGGTGGGGGAGGGAAGGGAGCTGTTTGGGAGGGATCAGGGGGTCTGATGTGTCAGGTGGGAGGCTGATCTCTAAACTAAAGCTAAAATTAACCATGCAAGCTCCCTACAAACTACCTAATTAACCCCTTCACTGCTAGCCATAATACACGTGTGATGCGCAGCAGCATTTAGCGGCCTTCTAATTACCAGAAAGCAATGCCAAAGTCATATATGTCTGCTATTTCTGAACAAAGGGGATCCCAGAGAAGCATTTACAACCATTTGTGCCATAATTGCACAAGCTGTTTGTAAATAATTTCAGTGAGAAACCTAAAACTGCGAAAAAATTTAATTTTTTTTAAATTTGATCACATTTGGCGGTGAAATGGTGGCATGAAATATACCAAAATTGGCCTAGATCAATACTTTGGGTTGTCTACTACACTACACTTAAGCTAAAATTAACTCTACAAGCTGCCTAAATGCTCCCTAATTAACCCCTTCACTGCTGGGCATAAAACATGTGTGGTGCGCAGTGGCATTTAGCAGCCTTCTAATTACCAAAAAGCAATGCCAAAGCCATATAAGTCTGCTATTTCTGATCAAAGGGGATCCCAGAGAAGCATTTACAACCATTTATACCATAATTGCATAAGTTGTTTGTATATAATTTCTCTGAGAAACCTAAAGTTTGTGAAAAAGTGAACATTTTTTTTTATTTGATCGCATTTGGCGGTGAAATGGTGGCATGAAATATACCAAAATGGGCCTAGATCAATACTTTGGGTTGTCTACTACACTACACTTAAGCTAACATTAACGCTACAAGCTGCCTACATGCTCCCTAATTAACCCCTTCACTGCTGGGCATAAAACATGTGTGGTGCGCAGTGGCATTTAGCAGCCTTCTAATTACCAAAAAGCAACGCCAAAGCCATATAAGTCTGCTATAATGGCATGTCTGGCACACAGTGTTGGGGCAAGGGTCCATCTGACCACTGATACCTGGTCTGTAAAGCATGGTCAGGGCAGGTATATCACCTACACTGCGCACTGTGAAGCAGGTGTAACCCTTACACTACCTGATCAATACAACATCATACCTGATGTTTTAAAGCACGTTATTCCAAACAATTTAGGAATGTTAGGTGATTTATGCCCTTTATGGATTAAAACCAGACTCTGCATAAACTATGTAATTTTCCATGGGAGTTTTGCCATGGATCCCCCTCCGGCATGCCACAGTCCAGGTGTTAGTGCTCTTGAAACAACTTTTCCATCACTATTGTGGCCAGAAAGAGTCCATGTGGGTTTTAAAATTCACCTGCCTATTGAAGTCTATGGCGGTTTTTTAGGCTCGCGACATCACTATTCACAATCCTTTACAACAAATACTAGACACCATTTACACTATAAGAGGATCAGGAAAATACGTTACGATCTGCATCACGGAACAAAACAACATGAAAAAAGAATTGCACACTGATACACAAACAAAACATTTGCATTGGCGATAAGGAAACATTCAAAATAAACATTTACATCACTTTACAAATAAGATGCCATCAGAAATCAGCATTTAGATTTTGAGATACTAAATTAGGAGAATGTTATGCAAAACGATCACTATGACATCATCACATTATACACATTCCAGAAATACATACCGTACGTGCATTTAGAAACTCCATATGAGCATGCACAAATTAAAACAACTACTCCACATTGCAACAACTACTCCACATTGCACACATGCAAATCAAAACTAAAGCACACCTGGACCTTGTTTACTTTGCAAACGGGTACATCATTAACCATTTACATAGGGTATATAAGCACGCTAGAAATATGACTTCTTTGACTGTATTGCTTTTTTTGAGATAGGTGCAGGTCTAGGTGTTGGAGGTTTCTGAGAGTTAGCAAGTTATTTAGTGAGAGACAGAGAGTTAGTGAGAGAGAGTTAGTAAGAGAGTGAGAGTGAGTTAATGAGAGAGAGTTAGTAAGAGAGTGAGAGTGAGTTAGTGAGAGAGAGTGAGTTAATGAGAGAGAGTTTGTGAAAGTTTGTCTGGGTGAGTGTGCGAGTGCTGTTTTTCTGTACATTACTTGCAAAAACACATTTACACGCAAACACATTTAATACATACATACAGGGCCGGATTTACATCTCAGGTGCCTGTAGGCACAAAAGCCTGAAGCCTCACAAAAAAAATGAAAAAAAAACTAAGGACATTTTTTTTATTATTATTTAGGACAACTAAACATAAATAATAGATGTAAAACATTAAAGCTTAAGGTAATTACATTTTACCTTTTATGGAGATACACAAATACATACACCAATTGTAATATTTGTTGTAATAAAAGCTACACCAAAAATAAATATTCACTTAACTCAAATGGCCATACAATTTCTATTATGTAAAACAAAAACAAATCATGTTAAACTTTTAATGCAAAATATTCCAAAGAAAACCCTATTTAAAGGGACATAAAATGTGACAGTTTGCTAGGGCATTTTATTATTGCAGTAGTGTGTGCACAGAAGTGTGTTAGCCTCTTGCAAAAGAGTTAAACACGTAGGGGGATATCTATCAAGCCGTCAACCGCAAATATGCCGGAATTCCGCATCGTAATTGTTGCGAGATTGATCCGACCTAGTTATCAAAGCCTACAGACCGGCAAAAGATGAAATTTGTGACGTAACATACGATCCGCCGGTCTCAATCCGACGCAGATCGATGCTTACGTCATTACAGATGTTCCGAATACATATTCAACTCTATCTGACACTTTTTCAAAGTTATCAAACTTTTAACAGGTACGCTCGCGGCTATTCCGGCCCAGCGTACCTGGTTTTCAATCTGCCACCATGGAGGCCGTGGATGCCATAGAAATCAATGGGAGTCTGAAAGCACTGAAAGCTTATGTTCGATGCTGCCAGATATCCCATTGATTTCTATGGTTGAAAACAAGTTACGTTTACACCTAACACCCTAACATAAACCCTGAGTCTAAACACCCCTAATCTGCCACCCAACATCGCCACAAACCTAAATAAAGTTATTAACCCCTATCCCGCCGCTCCCCAACATCGCCGCAACCTAAATAAAGTTATTACCCCTATCCCGCTGCTCCACGACACCACCGCCACTAAATAAACATATTAACCCCTAAACCTCTGGCCTCCCACATCACTACCACTAACTAAACCTATTAACCCCTAAACTGTCAGCCCCCCACATAGCCATAAACTTAATTAAGCTATTAACCCATAAACCTAACAACCCGCTAACTTTAAATTAAAATTACAACATCCCTATCTTCACATACATTTAAACGTACCTGTAGAATTAAAAAAAACTATTTTAAAATATTAATTAACCAACCCTAACTATTATACTACAATTAAATTAAACAACCAATTAAATTAACTAAATTACATTTTAAAACCCCTATCCCTACTCAAATTATTTAAATGTACTATTAAACCTTATTACAAATTACTAAATTACAGGAAAAAACCCCAACTAAGTTACAAAAAAAACCAAACACTAAATTACAAAAAACAAAAAACTACATTATCAAAAATAAGAAAGAATTACACCTAATCAAATAGCCCTATCAAAATAAAAAAGCCTCCCAAAATAAAAAAAAACCTAGCCTGCAATAAACTATCAATGGCCATTAAAAGGGCCTTTTGTGGGGCATTGCCCCAAAGAAATCAGCTCTTTTAACAGTAAAAAAAATACAAACACCACCCAACAGTAAAACCCACCAGCCAAACAACCAACCCCCCCAAATAAAAAACCTAGGGCATTTGGCTCTTTTACAAGCCCAGACCCTAATCTAAAAACAAAACCCACCCAAAAACCCTTAAATAAACCTAACACTAACCCCCGATGATCCACTTACAGTTATTGAAGTCCCGCTTGAAGGATCATCCATCCGGCGCGGAGTGGGTCCATCCTTAAGATATCCTGCATGGAGCATCCTCTTCATACGGTCACCGCCGTAAACTGGAACTTCAATGCAAGTGATTAGAACTGCTAATAGGATTTGAGCAGCTCTCATCCTATTGGCTGTTCCAATCAGCCTTTAGGATCAAGCTCTAATCCTAATGGCTGATTGGAACAGCCAATAGAATGAGAGCTGCTCAAATCCTATTGACTGATTGGAACAGCAAATAGTATTTTAGAAGCTCTAATCCTATTAGATGATTGAAATCTTTCAGCCAATAGGAATGCAAGGGACGCCATCTTGGAAGACGTCACTTGCACTGAAGTTCCAGTTTACAGCAGTGACCGTATAAAGAGGATGCTCCGCGCTGGATGTCTTCAAGATTTCAAGATGGACCCGCTCCGGATGGATGGATGAAGATAGAAGAGGCCGTTTTTTTGGGTGGGTTTTATTTTTAGATTAGGGTCTGGGCATGTAAAAGAGCTAAATGCCATTTTAAGGGCAATGCCCATACAAATGCCCTTTTCAGGGCAATGGGGAATTTAGGTTATTTTAGAGAGGTGTTTTATTTGCGGGGTTGGTTGGTTGGGTGGTGGGTTTTACTGTTGGGGGGTGTTTGTATTTTTTTTTTTTTACAGGTAAAAGAGCTGATTTCTTTGGGGCAATGCCCCACAAAAGTCCCTTTTAAGGGAGATTGGTAGTTTATTGTAGGCTAAGTTTTTTTTTTATTTTGGGTGGGCTTTTTTATTTTGATAGGGCTATTAGATTAGGTGTAATTCTTTTTTATTTTTGATGATGTGGTTTTTTATTTTTCGTAATTTAGTGTTTGTTTGTTTTTTGTAACTTACGCCTAGATTTAGAGTTCTGCGGCCAAAGGGGTGCGTTAGCTACGCGTGCTTTTTTCTGGCCGCACCTTTTAAATACCGCTGGTATTTAGAGTTCACAGAATGGCTGCGTTAGGCTCCAAAAAAGGAGCGTATAGCATATTTACCGCAACTTCAACTCTCGATACCAGCGGTGCTTACGGATGCGGCCAGCTTCAAAAACGTGCTCGTGCACGATTCCCCCATAGAAAACAATGGGGCTGTTTGAGCTGAAAAAAAACCTAACACCTGCAAAAAAGCCACGTTCAGCTCCTAACGCAGCCCCATTGTTTACTATGTGGAAACACTTCCTACGTCTGCACCTAACACTCTAACATGTACCCCGAGTCTAAACACCCCTAACCTTACACTTATTAACCCCTAATCTGCCGCCCCCGCTATCGCTGACCCCTGCATATTATTTTTAACCCCTAATCTGCCGCTCCGTACACCCCCGCCACCTACATTATCCCTATGTACCCCTAATCTGCTGTCCTAACATCGCCGACCCCTATATTATATTTATTAACCCCTAATCTGCCGCCCCCAACGTCGCCTCCACCTAACTACACTTATTAACCCCTAATCTGCCGACCGGACCTGAGCGCTACTATAATAAATGTATTAACCCCTAATCCGCCTCACTCCCGCCTCAATAACCCTATAATAAATAGTATTAACCCCTAATCTGCCCTCCCTAACATTGCTGACACCTAACTTCAAGTATTAACCCCTAATCTGCCGACAGGAGCTCACCGCTACTCTAATAAATTTATTAACCCCTAAAGCTAAGTCTAACTTTAACCCTAACACCCCCCTAAATAAATATAATTTAAATCTAACAAAATAAATTAACTCTTATTAAATAAATTATTCCTATTTAAAGCTAAATACTTATCTGTAAAATAAACCCTAATATAGCTACAATATAAATTATAATTATATTATAGCTATTTTAGGATTTATATTTATTTTACAGGTAACTTTGTATTTATTTTAACTAGGTACAATAGATATTAAATAGTTAAGAACTATTTAATAGCTAAAATAGTTAAAATAATTACAAAATTACCTGTAAAATAAATCCTAACCTAAGTTACAATTAAACCTAACACTACACTATCAATAAATAAATTAAATTAAATACCTACAATTACCTACAATTAAACCTAACACTACACTATCAATACATTAATTAAATACAATACCTACAAATAACTACAATTAAATAAACTAACTAAAGTACAAAAAATAAAAAAGAACTAAGTTACAAAAAATAAAAAAATATTTACAAACATTAGAAAAATATTACAACAATTTTAAATTAATTACACCTACTCTAAGCCCCCTAAGAAAATTACAAAGCCCCCCAAAATAAAAAAATGCCCTACCCTATTCTAAATTAAAAAAGTTCAAAGCTCTTTTACCTTACCAGCCCTGAACAGGGCCCTGAACACATACAATACCCCCCCCAACATTACAACCCACCACCCACATACCCCTAATCTAACCCAAACCCCCCTTAAATAAACCTAACACTAAGCCCCTGAGCCTACCTTATCTTCACCTCACCGGGTATCACCGATTGCCTGATCGGAACAGCCAATAGAATGCGAGCTCAATCTGATTGGCTGATCGGATCAGCCAATCGGATTGAACTTGATTCTGATTGACTGATTCCATCAGCCAATCAGAATTTTCCTACCTTAATTCCGATTGGCTGATAGAATCCTATCAGCCAATCGGAATTCGAGGGACGCCATCTTGGATGACGTCCCTTAAAGGAACCGTCATTCTTCAGTTGGACGTCGTTGGAAGAAGATTGATCCGCGCTGGAGGTCTTCACGATGGAGCCGTTCCTCATCGGATGAAGATAGAAGATGCCGCTTGGATCAAGATGGTTGCCGGTCTGGATCGCCTCTTCTTCCCGGATAGGATGAAGACTTTGGAGCCTCTTCTGGACCTCTGGATCGCCAGCCCCCGCTTGGGTTGGATGAAGATTTTGGAGCCAGGACCGATCGGTGATACCCGGTGAGGTGAAGATAAGGTAGGAAGATCTTCAGGGGCTTAGTGTTTATTTAAGGGGGGTTTGGGTTAGATTAGGGGTATGTGGGTGGTGGGTTGTAATGTTGGGGGGGGTATTGTATGTTTTTTTTTACAAGAGCTGAATTTCTTGGGGCATGCCCCGCAAAGGGCCCTGTTCAGGGCTGGTAAGGTAAAAGAGCTTTGAACTTTTTTAATTTAGAATAGGGTAGGGAATTTTTTATTTTGGGGGGCTTTGTAATTTCATTAGGGGGCTTAGAGTAGGTGTAATTAGTTTAAAATTGTTGTAATATTTTTCTAATGTTTGTAAATATTTTTTTATTTTTTGTAACTTAGTTCTTTTTTATTTTTTGTACTTTAGTACTTTATTTAATTGTAGTTATTTGTAGGTATTGTATTTAATTAATGTATTGATAGTGTAGTGTTAGGTTTAATTGTAGGTAATTGTAGGTATTTTATTTAATTTATTTATTGATAGTGTAGTGTTAGGTTTAATTTAAACTTAGGTTAGGATTTATTTTACAGGTAATTTTGTAATTATTTTAACTATTTTAGCTATTAAATAGTTCTTAACTATTTAATAGCTATTGTACCTGGTTAAAATAAATACAAAGTTACCTGTAAAATTAATATAAATCCTAAAATAGCTATAATATAATTATAATTTATATTGTAGCTATATTAGGGTTTATTTTACAGGTAAGTATTTAGCTTTAAATAGGAATAATTTATTTAATTTATTTCGTTAGATTTAAATTATATTTAATTTAGGGGGGTGTTAGGGTTAGACTTAACTTTAGGGGTTAATCCATTTATTACAGTAGCGGCGAGATTCGGTCTGCAGATTAGGGGTTAATAATTGAAGTTAGGTGTCGGCGATGTTAGGGAGGGCAGATTAGGGGTTAATACTATTTATTATAGGGTTATTGAGGCGGGAGTGAGGCGGATTAGGGGTTAATAATTTTATTATAGTAGCGGTGTGGTCCGCTCGGCAGATTAGGGGTTAATAAGTCTAGGCAGGTGGAGGTGACGTTGAGGAAGGTAGATTAGGGGTTAATAAATATCATATAGGGGTCGGCGGTGTTAGGGGCAGCAGATTAGGGGTACATAAGGATAACGTAGGTAGCGGCACTTTGCAGTCAGCAGATTAGGGGTTAATTATTGTAGGTAACTGGCGGCGACGTTGTGGGGGGCAGGTTAGGGGTTAATAAATATAATATAGGGGTCGGCGGTGTTAGGGGCAGCAGATTAGGGGTACATAAGTATAATGTAGGTGGCGGTCGGCAGATTAGGCGTTAAAAAAATTTAATAGAGTGGCGGCGATGTGGGGGGACCTCGGTTTAGGGGTACATAGGTAGTTTATGGGTGTTAGTGTACTTTAGAGCACAGTAGTTAAGAGCTTTATAAACCGGCGTTAGCCCAGAAAGCTCTTAACTACTGACTTTTTTCTGCGGCTGGAGTTTTGTCGTTAGATTTCTAACGCTCACTTCAGCCAAGACTCTAAATACCGGCGTTAGAAAGATCCCATTGAAAAGATAGGATACGCAATTGACGTAAGGGGATCTGCGGTATGGAAAAGTCGCGGCTGAAAAGTGAGCGTTAGACCCTTTAATGACTGACTCCAAATACCAGAGGGCGGTAAAAACCAGCGTTAGGAGCCTCTAACGCTGGTTTTGATGGCTACTGCCCAACTCTAAATCTAGGCCTTAGTGTTCTTTCCCCTCTAATTTAGTAATTTGTTATATGGTTTAATAGTGTATTTAAATAATTTGAGTAGGGATAGGTTTTTTTAATATTAATTTAGTTAATTTAATTGGTAGTTTAATTAAATTGTAGTATAATAGTTAATGTAGGTTAATTAATATTTAAAAAAAGTTTTTTTAATTCTACAGTCACGTTTAAATTTATTTGAAGATAGAGATGTTGTAATTTTAATTTAAAATTAGTGGGTTGTTAGTTTTAGGGGTTAATAGCTTAATTTAGTTTATGGCAATGTGGGGGGCTGACGGTTTAGGGGTAAATAGGTTTAGTTAGTGGTAGTGATGTGGGAGGCCAGAGGTTTTAATACTTTTATTTAGGTTGCGGCGGGGGCGAAGAGTGGCGGGATAGGGGTTAATACTTTTATTTAGGTTGCGGCGATGTCATGGAGCAGCGGGATAGGGGTTAATACTTTCATTTAGGTTGCGGCGGTGTCAGGGAGCAGCAGAATAGGGGTTAATAACTTTATTTAGGTTGCGGCGGGGTCGGGGAGCTGTGGGATGGGGTTAATAACTTTAGGTTGCAGCGGGGTTTGGGGGCGGTGGTATAGGGTTAAACATTTTAGTAGAGTGGCGGCTCTTAGTGTCAGGGTATAAATAACGTTGGAAAAAAGTTGAATAGACGCGAGATCCATGACTGTTAGTTAACAACAGTCCTATGCTCATCGCCCTGTACTTCGTGCATGTCTTTTTGCTGGCATTTTTTATAAATAAGGAGAGCGTATTAAGATACGCGGCAGCGATGTTAGGCGAGAGTATTGGTGCCGGTGGATGCAACAAAGTTGAGGCTTTAATAAATATCCCCCATAGTCAGTGTCAGTTCTGAGACAGCAATACACATTTGTGCAGACTCAGATGGGCTCATAGGAAATGTTTATTGACAAGCCATTAGTGTATTGCTTTTCTGGAGATGACTTTGACTATGTGCTTAACATTTTGTTGGAGTTAAACACAGTTTTGGGTAAACAATAGCAATATTAAAACTAGCAACATGCAAGCTCATCAACAACCTTTGCAGCCAGTGGAAGAAAATATAAAATGTATGTATTTGTTCCACTACATGAAAAAAATCTTGTGATATTTTTGGTACAAATACATACAGATGTTAAATTTATTTTGTTCTGAAATATAAATATAATATGATGATGCTCTCACTTGATAAAAGAACAGATAAACAATTTTTAATGTGATGTGTATGTATATAGTGTGTGTATATATATATATAACAACATTTTAAATTAGGGGGAGATAAAATGTGAGTTTAAAATCCTCCACTACGCACAAAATATAGAAAAAATAACTCATTGTGTAGTTCATTAACAAATCTAGACAGGCCCAGAGGCTTGTTTACCCACAGAAAACCTCTGAATTACATTGTTTCCAATGCAGCAAAGGATTCTGGGTAAGATATGCAAATTAAGTACACAATGACACACCTTTTTACTTCAGTCTGCTTTTCAGCAGGTTCCCTTTACGCCAAAGTATCGCTGTTCACACAGCTTATAAACTTAGCTAGGGTTAGTGCAGTGATTCATAACCATCCCAGGACAGCTGTTTCGTGGTTTTTGCCACACATCAGCTGGGAGTAGGTTAGAATCACTGCTGGGTGAACCATGAAACAGCTGTCCTGGGATGGTTATGACTCACAAAACTAGCCCTAGCAAAGTTTATAAGCTGTGGGAACAGCAATACTTTGGTGTAAAGGAAACCTGCTGAAAAGCAGACTGAAGTAAAAAGGTTTGTCATTGTGTACTTAATTTGCATATCTTACCCAGAATCCTTTGCTGCATTGGAAACAATGTAATTCAGAGGTTTTCTGTGGCTAAACAAGCCTCTGGGCCTGTCTAGATTTGTTAATGAACTACACAATGAGTTATTTTTTATATATATATATATATATATATATATATATATATATATATATACAAATATGCCATGTGAGTGGTTTACATACATACACATTTTTATTTTGCTAGTTAACCTTTAGTAATCAAGCTCTTCATTTATAGCAACAGCCTTACAATCTACAAACATGGTTGTCAAAGTGCCCTAAAGGCTGTAAATCACAATCAGCATATTGTAAAAAAGAGCAGAGCAGATAGTCCCAACTAACCTCCTCACCTCCAAGGCCTTTATAGAACAAAAACATACATCCTGAAGCAGAATTTAAGCACCACCTGGCTATAAAAAAGGACATAACAAATGAATGCACTGCAATCCTCTCTGGTAGCCAAAGGGTTAAAGTGTGCTCTGCTTGTTATGTTGTCATTCTAGGCAGGCATTTAGAAGCCTTGTATAGCCTAACCTGTCCTGAAGCCTTCATTCCTTCAACAAAAAGTGTCTGCTCCACATCAGCATGGAGCTTGGCTGTGTGAGGAGGCAACAGAAGAACATAAAATAAAAGTGAAACTTTAACAGTAATCATGCCTGGCGAAAATGGGAGGGGTTAAGTTTTAATCTTTGCCCCTCTCATCTTCATGGCTCCCTGGACTGCTGTAACATATTCACAATGAAACACTTGACTCTGTAAGCAGCTGGCAGTACAATGCATACTAAAATTAATGCCCTCAGAATTTTCTTTTAATTTTTTATTAAGATACACTGACTACAGGCAAGTGCCCCTCACTGTGCACTGTGATGCAGGTGTAACCCTTACACTACCTGATCAATACAACATCATACCTGATGTTTTAAAGCATGTTATTCCAAACAATTTAGGAATGTTAGGTGATTTATGCCCTTTATGGATTAAAACCAGACTCTGCATCAACTATGTAATTTTCCATGGGAGTTTTGCCTTTACAACAAATACTACACACCATTTACACTATAAGAGGATCAGGAAAATACGTTACGAACTGCATCACGGAACAAAACAACATGAAAAAAGAATTGCACACTGATACACAAACAAAACATTTGCATTGGCAATAAGGAAACATTCAAAATAAACATTTACATCACTTTACAAATAAGATGCCATCAGAAATCAGCATTTAGACTTTGAGATACTAAATTAGGAGAATGTTATGCAAAACGATCACTATGACATCATCACATTATACACATTCCAGAAATACATACCGTACGTGCATTTAAAAACTCCATATGAGCATGCATAAATTAAAACAACTACTCCACATTGCAACAACTACTCCACATTGCACACATGCAAATCAAAACTAAAGCACACCTGGACCTTGTTTACTTTGCAAACGGGTACATCATTAACCATTTACATAGGGTATATAAGCACGCTAGAAATATGACTTCTTTGACTGTATTGCTTTTTTGAGATAGGTGCAGGTCTAGGTGTTGGAGGTTTCTGAGAGTTAGCGAGTTAGTTAGTGAGAGACAGAGAGTTAGTTAGTGAGAGAGAGTTAGTAAGAGAGTGAGAGTGAGTTAGTGAGAGAGAGTGAGTTAATGAGAGAGAGTTTGTGAAAATTTGTCTGGGTGAGTGTGCGAGTGCTGTTTTTTTGTACATTACTTGCAAAAACACATTTACACGCAATCACATTTAATACATACATACAGGGTCGGATTTACATCTCAGGTGCCTGTAGGCACAAAAGCCTGAAGCCTCACAAAAAAAATGAAAAAAAACTAAGGACATTTTTTTTATTATTATTTAGGACAACTAAACATAAATAATAGATGTAAAACATTAAATCTTAAGGTAATTACATTTTCCCTTTTATGGAGATACACAAATACATACACCAATTGTAATATTTGTTGTAATAAAAGCTACACCAAAAATAAATATTCACTTAACTCAAATGGCCATACAATTTCTATTATGTAAAACAAAAACAAATCATGTTAAACTTTTAATGCAAAATATTCTAAAAAAAACCCTATTTAAAGGGACATAAAATGTGACAGTTTGCTAGGGCATTTTATTATTGCACTAGTGTGTGCACAGAAGTGTGTTAGCCTCTTGCAAAAGAGTTAAACACGTAAGGGGATATCTATCAAGCCATCAACCGCAAATATGCCGGAATTCAGCATCGTAATTGTTGTGAGATTGATCTGACCTAGTTATCAAAGCCTACAGACCGGCAAAAGATGAAATTTGTGACGTAACATACGATCCGCCGGTCTCAATCCGACGCAGATCGATGCTTACGTCATTACAGATGTTCTGAATACATATTCAACTCTATCTGACACTTTTTCAAAGTTATCAGACTTTTAACAGGTACGCTCACGGCTATTCTGGCCCAGCGTACCTGGTTTTCAATCTGCCACCATGGAGGCCGTCGATGCCATAGAAATCAATGGGAGTCTGAAAGCACTGAAAGATTATGTTCGATGCTGCCAGATATCCCATTGATTTCTATGGTTGAAAACAAGTTACGTTTACACCTAACACCCTAACATAAACCCTGAGTCTAAACACCCCTAATCTGCCACCCAACATCGCCACAAACCTAAATAAAGTTATTAACCCCTATCCCGCCGCTCCCCAACATCGCTGCAACCTAAATAAAGTTATTACCCCTATCCCGCTGCTCCACGACACCACCGCCACTAAATAAACATATTAACCCCTAAACCTCTGGCCTCCCACATCACTACCACTAACTAAACCTATTAACCCCTAAACTGTCAGCCCCCCACATAGCCATAAACTAAATTAAGCTATTAACCCATAAACCTAACAACCCGCTAACTTTAAATTAAAATGACAACATCCCTATCTTCACATACATTTAAACGTACCTGTAGAATTAAAAAAAACTACAGGTGGCCCTCATTTTACAACGGTTCAATTTACACCGTTTCAGAATAACAACCTTTTTTTCCAGTCATGTGACTGCTATTGAAAAGCATTGAGAAGCAGTGCATTTATTAAAATAGCCAATAGGTGGAGCTTTCCGCTTGTGTTGCAGCAAAGCCAAGCAAGCTGAAATTAATCAGTTTAACCAGACCTGAGCTATCGAGCAGATTTCAAAGGAACAAGATCTTCCTGTCTATAAATCAGTCCAGATTGGAATGCATAGAAAGAACTGTTTGCAGAAAAATGCAAGTGAAGTCTGTGTTGTGATTATTTTATTAGGTTTATAATGCTGTTTAGCAAATGTTTTTGTTCATTTAACTTAGTTAAATTATATATTCTGTGTTGCGTGATTATTTTATTAGGTTTATAATGCTGTTTAGCACTTAAAGTCTTCATTTCAAAGCTTTAAAAATAATGTATTAGGTGCTACTTATGAAAATTTTGAGAGGGGCCTGGAACCTATCTCCCTCACTTCCCATTGACTTACATTATAAACTGTGTTTCAATTTACAACGGTTTCGATTTACAACCATTCCTTCTGGAACCTAACCCCGGCGTAAACTGAGGGCTACCTGTATTTTAAAATATTAATTAACCTACCCTAACTATTATACTACAATTAAATCAACTAAATTACATATTAAAACCCCTATCCCTACTCAAATTATTTAAATATACTATTAAACCTTATTATAAATTACTAAATTACAGGAAACACCCCCCCACTAAGTTACAAAAAAACAAACACTAAATTACGAAAAATGAAAAACTACGTTATCAAAAATAAGAAAGAATTACACCTAATCAAATAGCCCTATCAAAATAAAAAAGCCCCCCAAAATAAAAAAAACCTAGCCTACAATAAACTACCAATGGCCATTAAAAGGGCCTTTTGTGGGGCATTGCCCCAAAGAAATCAGCTCTTTTAACTGTAAAAAAAAATACAAACACCACCCAACAGTAAAACCCACCACCCAAACAACCAACCCCCCCAAATAAAAAACCTAGGGCATTTGGCTCTTTTACAAGCCCAGACCCTAATCTAAAAATAAAACCCACCCAAAAACCCTTAAATAAACCTAACACTAACCCCCGATGATCACTTACAGTAATTGAAGTCCCGCTTGAAGGATCATCCATCTGGCACGGAGTGCCATCTTTGATGACGTCACTTGCACTGAAGTTCCAGTTTACGGCAGTGACCGTATGAAGAGGATGCTCCGCGCTGGATGTCTTCAAGATTTCAAGATGGACCCGCTCCGCGCCGGATGGATGAAGATAGAAGAGGCAGTTTTATTGGGTGGGTTTTATTTTTAGATTAGGGTCTGGGCATGTAAAAGAGCTAAATGCCCTTTTAAGGGCAATGTCCATACAAATGCCCTTTTCAGGGCAATGAGGAATTTAGGTTACTTTTCAGAGATGTTTTTTATTTGCGGGTTGGTTGGTTGGGTGGTGGGTTTTACTGTTGGGGGGTGTTTGTATTTTTTTTTACAGGTAAAAGAGCTGATTTCTTTCTTTTGGGTGGGCTTTTTTATTTTGATAGGGCTATTAGATTAGGTGTAATTCTTTTTTTATTTTTGATGATGTGGTTTTTAATTTTTCGTAATTTAGTGTTTGTTTGTTTTTTGTAACTTAGTGTTTTTTCCCCTCTAATTTAGTAATTTGTAATAAGGTTTAATAGTATATTTAATAATTTGAGAAGGGATAGGTTTTTTTAATATGTAATTTAGTTAATTTAATTGGTAGTTTAATTAAATTGTACTATAATAGTTAATGTAGGTTAATTAATATTTTAAAAAAGTTTTTTTAATTCTATAGGTAGTTTTAAATTTATTTGAAGATAGAGATGTTGTAATTTTAATTTAAAATTAGTGAGTTGTTAGGTTTAGGGGTTAATAGCTTAATTTAGTTTATGGCAATGTGGGGGGCTGACGGTTTAGGGGTTAATAGGTTTAGTTAGTGGTAGTGATGTGGGACGTCAGAGGCTTAGGGTTTCATACTTTTATTTAGGTTGCGGCGGGGGCGGAGAGCGGCGGGATAGGGGTTAATACTTTTATTTAGGTTGCGGGGATGTCAGGGATCAGCGGGATAGGGGTTAAAACTTTTATTTAGGTTGCAGAGGTTTAGGGGAGCAGCAGAATAGGGGTTAATAACTTTATTTAGGTTGCGGCGGGGTTGGGGAGCTGCGGGATAGGGGTTAATAAGTTTAGGTTGCAGCGGGGTTTGGGGGCGGTGGTATAGGGTTAAACAGTGGCGGCTCTTAGTGACAGGGTATAAATAAAGTTGGAAAAAAGTTGAATAGACGCGAGATCGATGACTGTTAGTTAACAACAGTCCTTTGCTTATCACCCAGTACTTTGTGCATGTCTTTTTGCCGGCATTTTTTATAAATAAGGAGAGCGTATTAAGATACGCGGCAGCGATGTTAGGCGAGAGTATTGGTGCCGGTGGATGCAACAAAGTTGAGGCTTTAATAAATATCCCCCATAGTCAATGTCAGTTCTGAGACAGCAATACACATCTGTGCAGACTCAGATGGGCTCATAGGAAATGTTTACTGACAAGCCATTAGTGTATTGCTTTTCTGGAGATGACTTTGACTATGTGCTTAACATTTTGTTGGAGTTAAACACAGTTTTGGGTAAACAATAGCAATATTAAAACTAGCAACATGCAAGCTCATCAACAACCTTTGCAGCCAGTGGAAGAAAATATAAAATGTATGTATTTGTTCCACTACATGAAAAAAATCTTGTGATATTTTTGGTACAAATACATACAGATGTTAAATTTATTTTGTTTTGAAATATAAATATAATATGATGTTGCTCTCACTTGATATATAGTGTGTGTGTGTGTGTATATATATATATATATATATATATATATATATATATATATATATATATATATATATATATATATATATATATATATATATATATATATATATATATAAATATATATATATATATATATACATATATATATATTTACATATATATATATATATATATATATATATACACAAATATGCCATGTGAGTGGTTTACATACATACACATTTTTATTTTGCTAGTTAACCTTTAGTAATCAAGCTCTTCATTTATAGCAACAGCCTTACAATCTACAAACATGGTTGTCAAAGTGCCCTAAAGGCTGTAAATCAAAATCTGCACCTTGTAAAAAAGAGCAGAGCAGATAGTCCCAACTAACCTCCTCACCTCCAAGGCCTTTATAGAACAAAAACATACATCCTGAAGCAGAATTTAACCACCTGGCTATAATAAAGGACACAAAAATGAATGCACTGCAATCCTCTCTGGTAGCCAAAGGGTTAAAGTGTGCTCTGCTTGTTATGTTGTCATTCTAGGCAGGCATTTAGAAGCCTTGTATAGCCTAACCTGTCCTGAAGCCTTCATTCCTTCAACAAAAAGTGTCTGCTCCACATCAGCATGGAGCTTGGCTGTGTGAGGAGGCAACAGAAGTACATAAAATAAAAGTGAAACTTTAACAGTAATCATGCCTGGCGAAAATGGGAGGGGTTTAGTTTTAATCTTTGCCCCTCTCATCTTCATGGCTCCCTGGACTGCTGTAACATATTCACAATGAAACACTTGACTCTGTAAGCAGCTGGCAGCACAATTCATACTAAAATTAATGCCCTCAGAATTATTTTTTTATTTTTTATTAAGATACACTGACTACAGGCAAGTGCCCCTCACAGCAATGCGCCTGTAGGCACATGCCTACTGTGCCTAATGGGAAATCCGTCCCTGTCTATGGAGGCACATTGTTTGCAGAGTGTGTTTTACAAGTGTGTTGAGACAACATCATCACATGCTGTCTTCGTTGATTAAATTGATTGGTTTTTGTGATGTGATGTCCAAACCTGTTCTCCGAATACAAAACAATGACCATTACAATTATACATGATGGCATATCACTGTGTTGATGCAAACAACATAGCATAAACAAGAACATATGCTAACATATACTAATTATTATGACTTATTGGTATAGCTACATGTACTTGTTTAATCAAGCAAATATTGGTAGTTTATAATAAGCCTGTATGCCATATTTCTCTCGATGTGTTGACAACATTGAATATGTTAAATAAAGTGTATATTTTTAAATTCAATATTTTTTTATTGAAATGAACATTCAAACTAATACATAGACAAACTTATACATACTTTTGTCCAGGATTTTATACAACAATAAGAAAAAGGAAAGAAAAAGAAAAGAAAAACATTATATTAATACAGAGACAGGTTCCTCGATATCTTTATACGATGTGTAACTACATTTAATTTGCAATGAGACCTCCTATTGGGAAGTGTAGAGTAGATTTACCCGAGTGGGTATGATTGAGATAGGGGGAAAGATAGGGGGAAAAAAGGGGAAGGGGTGGGGGTAGTCCTAAACAGTAATTAGTCTGCTGGCTGCGCACAAGATTGGTGTGTCTGGTTCCAGAGGAACATAATATTATGGAATAAAGTGTATATTTTTAAAGCTAGATTAAAGTGTTTTACTTATTTAGGAAATATGTTTCATTTAAAAGGTGCATGCTGTCAGGGTGCCAGGAATCAGACTTGAGACGAGAAGTGCAAAAATAATCACACCTTCATTAATAGCAAAAATAATAAAAAGTATAGAAGTCAAACATCAAGCCAGGAGTCAAAGCCAGAGCTGGTAGTCAGACGAGCCGAGTCAGGAGCCAAAGAGAATAGTCAGACGAGAAGAGTCAGGAGCCAAAGCGAGCCGGAATCAGGAACAAGGAGAACAGCAGAGTCAGGAACATGCCAGGGATCAGGAACCAGGAGGGACGTCAGACAGCCAGGTAATACACAGGAACTGGAACTCACAAACAGGTCTGAGACAACGCAAGGGCAAAGCATACTGAACAGGGGCCCTTTAAATAATAAGTGATGACATCACAATTCTGAGACTGCAACCTGTCTCACACGGATGATGTACACCAGTCTGGCCATAAGAGGGTGTGCAGGAAATGAGCAGTATCACACACTCTGCACCAGACTCAGCAAGAGAGGTGAATAAAATGGCTGCCAGCAGCACATGGCAAACAAAGCAGGGAAAAAACCCTGACACATGCAAGGAGAACATTTGCTTACATGATTTTGACAGAGCATAACATTTGAAACAGGTTTATCTAGGAAAGCTCAGGAGCAGTAAAGAACCTAGCTTCGATCTGCTGATTGGTGACTGAACAACGTAATCCAATCAAATGACGGATTTATCACCTTTGCATGTGATGGTTTATACAACATTGCACATCCAATATCGCAGAACAACTTAATCCAATCAAATGACGGATTTAACACCATTGCATGTAACGTCTTACGCAACATGGCGCATCCAATATCGTGGAACAACGTAATCCAGTCAAATGACGAATTTAACACCTTTGCATGTCAATAACAAATGTATTTCTATTTAAAAAACTAGCATGTGCTGGGGGCGGAGCTTCGCCGTGCTGGGACATGGCAGCAGAGTGAGAGAGCTCCGTTGCTGTCAGCCCATCTGAGCACATAAAATAGCAAGAATTGGGGGCAAAACCTAGAGTGAAAACAATTGAGGAGGCTTGGGGCATACCCGGTCACATACCCGGGGACCAGCGACAGAGATACCTGCACCTTGGTTAAGAAAGTTGGAGGTGTGGAGAGAGAAGCGGACGCCATCTTGCAACTCCCAAACAGACTTGTGCCGAAGTACATGGGCAAACTCATCGCACCATAAGAGGACAGCTTAAAGAGTCCACGGGCTTTCAGCTCGTTCTGCAGCGCTGACTGAGCGAAGACACGGAGAGCAAATAACAGCTGAGTCAGGGCGGGCGCCGAAGCGACCAGATCAGAAGCGATCAGCACTTAAGGTACAGGGGGACATAAATTCAGGGGAACCCCACGATAGATACACAGTTAAGGCCCATTGAGGGGCAGCACAGACCAGGACTTTGACATATAAAAGGTCTGATCAACAGACCAAGGTGCCCTAGGCAAAAACGGAAGTCGCCCACGTGGGGAGATAATCATATTAAATAAAGTGCAATCACCCAGAAATAAAGCCTGAAAGAATGGAGGGGGCCGATCATACACAGAGGCTTTGAACACCACAGTGTTATATTAAATATCATCTGCAAGGCCCACCTCACATGAGGACACTCATAATTGATTCAAGACTAGGCCTCCAAACAGCACACGTGGCAGCCACTATATGGTTGCAAACAGCAAGTTTCTATAGCCCCTAGTACCGCATGGAGAAACAGGATGTCTACAGCATACTTGTGTATCCCCCACAACAAGTGAATTACATTCCGGGTTAAAGAGTTGAGACTTTATGATAAGGCTAGGTGTATTACAGCTGCATATTAATTGCCTATGAGCAGAATATTTATACAGTAACAGGACCAGCAGGATTATAGACTTGCAGATAACTGCTAACCACCAGTGCAGCGTACTTGATAATCATATTTGAAGCAGGCTGATACAGATCCATACTGAATTGCAAATAAAGACATGGCTTCTAAAAAAGGAAATAAACTGGATAAACAACTCAAAACCCCTGCCCTGACACCTTCAGTCTCCACTTTTTTCCATTCCCAAGAGGGACATATGCCAGAACAACAGCAGGCACAGGAGGTTAACCCTGCGGACACCCCCTCAGCACAGGCAGGTACCCAAAGGGACTCCTTGATCTCTATTCAGTCCCAGATAGCATGCCTACCCTCCAAGATAGATATTGAGTCACTCAATACTTTTATTAAAGAAGAAATTAGAGATCTTAAAAAAGATCTGAATGAAATGGGCTCCAGAATCGAATACCTAGAGGATGGTGAAGATAACTTAAACAACCTTGTCAGCACAAATATCCAGCAATTATCGATACAAGATTCCATTATTCAAACCTTACAGGATAAGATAGAAGATTTGGATAACAAATGGAGGAAGAACAATTTAAGAATCAGGGGTATCCCAGAGGAGGTACCTCAAGAGCATCTAAAATCCTATGTCAAAGAACTGTTCCAGCACTTGCTACCCAGATCCAACCCACTAGCAAACGGAGACATCGAGAGGATTCATAGAGCTTTAAGACCTCCTTCCAAACCACCAGCTCCTACTAGGGATGTTATCTTACGGCTGCTGAAATTCACCTCCAGAAAAGACATATGGCAGGCAGCCAGAAATAGGCAATCCATCTCTTTCCACAGCCATACATTGCAGATCTATCAGGACTTATGCCCTCAAACCATACAAAGACGAAGAGAGGTGCGATTCATAACCACAAAGCTCCAAGAACAGAATATCAGATACAGGTGGGGCTTCCCGTTCAGCCTCAACATTAACCACAACGGCTCCCAAATAACCTACAGAAGCTACAATGATCTAGACACACTGTCTAAGAAACTTAAAATAACTTTTGAGATGCCCAAGGAGAAAGTATTGGATACCCCAGCACCACAGGAGGATCGTCATGGAGAAAGACCCAAAGAACAGCGCCCCAACTGGTCTAAGGTTCCAGAAAAAAGACTCAAAACTGGTTCAGTCCCCCCTGCACTGGACACTTGAGTCACACGGAGGAAAGGCCCTTGGTGGCCTATTGACTGAGCGAAGAATGTGGTATGACTTTTTCAAATGTGACGCCACCTAAGATTGTTTAATGTTTTGTTTAGATGACCCTTGGAGTGTGAATATATCAGGTCAAAGTTGAGGTATTGCAAGTTCACTCCAGGTGTACTTTATATAAATGTTAATGTTTTATGGTTTTCTGTTTCGTTAGCGAATTATCTCTACAACTACAGACCCACCATACCCCAGAAGCGCATAATAGGAAATAGTTTAGACACCGCTATCAGAACTTTTGAGGCACTAGCCTGCCTTTATAAACGTGGACGCCAAAAGTACAATGGCCTGTTGCCCTCACAGTTCACACTTAACTCTTATAATCTTATAAGTTTCTTATATTTTCACTTATTTTCATACTGTGTTTTCATTATAGCCCCCCAGTCTTGCTTAAAATTAATAACTATAAAAGATAAACTCTGATGGATTACTGACACCAT
The DNA here is from genome assembly GCF_027579735.1 of Bombina bombina. Classification (NCBI taxonomy): domain Eukaryota; kingdom Metazoa; phylum Chordata; class Amphibia; order Anura; family Bombinatoridae; genus Bombina; species Bombina bombina. Next base: position 252,769 of record NW_026511861.1, on the reverse strand, counting down.
TCGTCCCCCTTGTAAATGGTGTTTACGAAGCCAAACGTACACACAATGTTCATTTGTTTTAATACAGATCTCACAATGAGTGTTTATAGTGTTAAAGCTTATAATTCTACAGTTGCAATTACATGTATTCTACAGGCTAAATTAATCTCTGTAAATTGCTGCTCTCTTTATGTAGGTCCTACAACTCTAAGAAAAGGTTTTATCTACTCCAGTGACACCTGGGCACGGCCTATGGTAAATGCTAAGCACCGACTTGCTGCAAGGTATGTCTTGCTCTGGGTCTCATAAAAAATGACATATGCTCAACAATTACAACATATACATAATGGCAGATGCCTCTTTTAGAATTAAAATTGTCTCCCACAATGTAAAGGGCATGAACTCCCCACAAAAGAGATCTATGAAGATGAGGGAATATAAGAGACTCCGATGTGAAATAGTTCTAATGCAGGAGACTCATTTTAAAAGGGGTAGAGAGCCCACATTGTCTTTTAATAAATTCGGACAGATTTACTTAGCGTCTAGCTCCACCAAACATAACGGGGTGGGTATTCTTATCAAGAGAAATGTTCCTTTCTGTCCCATGCACATACATAAAGATAAAGAGGGAAGATTCAATATATTAACTGGCAGACTCTATAATAAAGTAATAACAATAGCTAACATATATGCTCTTAACAACACTGCGACACAATTCTTTCACACAATTAAAAACTCTATCCTAGATAATATAAAGGGAAGTTTAATATTAGGTGGAGACTTCAACCTAGCGATGGATCCTGATATAGACTGCTCAAGGGGAGTGTCCTCAGTCCCACAGAAAATGTTAAAATCAATCAAAGCTAACCTAGCTGACCTAGCAATACATGACACTTGGAGACTCTTTCACCCCTCGACAAGAGACTATACTTTTTATTCACACCCACACAGAGTTTACACAAGAATTGACTACATTTTTGTAGATGTTTCTAGTCTAGAATTAATCCAGGCTACGGACATCTCACCAATAACGTGGTCAGACCACGCTATGGTCAGCTGCACCCTCAGATGGCCCACAACACAAAGGCACAGCAAAACTTGGAAACTAGATGAAACCCTCCTGACAGACCCGATCATATGCACACAGATTGATACTTCTTTAATAGATTATTTTAATGTAAATTGTACCCAAGATGTAGATGCACAGTGTATATGGGAGGCACACAAATGTTTGATTAGAGGGGAGATTATAGCCCTGAAGGCTGCAAGAAATAAACAAAGGACCCACTTATTAAATTCACTGCTGGAAGAACTGAGCAGACTACAAGATATACATAAAAGATTCCCTGACAGCCAGTCCCTTCTAGATAATTTACAACACAAAAGAGACCAACTTAACTTATTTCTAGGTCATGAGACCAAGCGCGCAGCACTATTTCTTAAAAAAAACATACTACGAAGGAAATAATAAACACGGCAAACTGCTAGCAAGACTATTGCGACAAGCACAAACAAACGCCATATCCTATCAATAAAAGATCATAGCGGGAAAACATGGTATTCATCTAGGGATATTGCAGATAAATTTAGAGCATACTACGAAGGGCTATATAACTTAGAGAAATGTCAGCCTACCACAACAGCACAAGACATGTCCGCATACCTATCACAATTGCCCCTACCTTCTCTCACTACAGAGCAACAGGCTGAACTGGACTAGCCTCTCTCCCTTAAGGAGGTTAAAGAGGCTATATCGGACCTCCCTACAGGAAAGGCCCCAGGACCAGATGGTTTTTGAAATGCATACTTCACTAAATTTAAAAGCATACTGGCCCCCCACTTATTATCTTATTATCAAGACATAGACCGAGACAAGCCCTTCTCACCTATAGCTTTACAAGCGCATATAACGGTGATCCCAAAGCCTAATAAGCCAACAGACTCAATACCCAACTACCGGCCAATATCATTGTTGAACTCTGATATTAAAATTTATGCGAAAATACTTGCGACTAGGCTAAATCTGATTCTCCCCTCCATAATCCACCAGGACCAAGTAGGTTTTATACCACACAGGGAGGCAAAGGACAACACAGTCCGTAACATGCATCTAATCTGGCATGCTAAGACTGAAGGTATCCCCGCTGTGTGGTTATCCACGGATGCGGAAAAAGCCTTCGACCGAGTGAGTTGGTCAATCCTTAAGCTGACACTAGAGGCATTTGGGCTGGGAGACACTATGTTGCGTAGAATATTTGCTCTTTACTCAGGTCCCAGCGCAAGAATAGCATTGAATGGCATCCTCTCGCAACCCTTTCAGATAACCAACGGCACGCGACAGGGATGCCCCCTCTCCCCTTTACTATTTGTTTGTCTACTGGAAACATTAGCTACCAAGATCAGACTAAATAGGGATGTGGCGGGGATAGTTGTTGGAGAGCAGGAGTATAAACCTTCCCTGTTCGCTGACGATATTCTGTTCTCTCTTACCTGCCCTGATATATCCATACCTCCTTTGATGAAGGAGTTGAAGATATTCAATAAACTTACAAACTTCTTAATTAATCATACTAAATCCGAGATCCTTGGAACTCCAAATATCACAAAATTGCCCATTTAGATGGTGTGAGAATTCTATAAAATACTTAGGCATCCAGTTAGCAGAAGACATTGACATGATATTCAAACTAAATTACATTCCGATACGCAGAGCCCTGATTAGAGATCTTTCCTCATGGAACTCTAAAAACTTGACATGGTTAGGAAGGATTAACACCATAAAAAACGCATTCCCCAGATTATTATACATCATGCAGACCCTCCCAATCCCCCTACCAAACAAATATACTTTACAGATGCAACAGTTTTTCCACTCCTTTATTGGAAAGGTAAACAACCTAGAATCAATAAGAAGATAATGATGAGGTCCAGAGAGCAAGGGGGGCTGGGAGTACCAAACATAGATTTATATAGAACAGCAATTTTTGTTCAACGAATTCTGGATTGGAAGATCCATAAGTCACAGAAAAGATGGATCGCATTAGAAGAGAACTTAAATGTAGGGGTATCACTGTCAGCCCTTTGCTGGCATCCTAACTTTAATTTTATAGCTAAAACTATCACTAACCCAATAACTAAAGAGACAATAGGACAGTGGACTGCAGCAAACAGACAAAACCCATATTTATCCTCCAGCCCATAGCCACTGACCTCCCTGATCCATAATAATGAATTTTCTGTGACAGAGCTGGGGGGACACATAGGCAAGATAACAACATCATAGACTTAGAAATACACCAAGTGACTAATCATGAACAGCTACAGTCCCAATCACAATTACAGGACCAGGGACTCACATGGTTTCATAACTGGTTTAACTATAGACAGCTGCACCATTACATAATGACCCATACACACAGCAATAACATGCTAAGACCCCTCACAAACATAGAGAAATTATTCGCAAATAACCATCCAAGGAGACGCACGTTATCCAGAATTTACGCTATTCTGACACAACCACCCCCGGGCAACCTACCTACTTCATTGGAATCGTGGGAAAGGGAACTGGGAGCTACAATCCTCCCACGCACAGCAGTAGATATATTTAGAAATACAAAATCTACCTCATCTGCATACTTAGTTGAGTTAAATTAGAAGATATTACACAATTGGTAACTTACCCCAAAACGTCTACATAGATTATACCCTACAGTCTCCAACAGATGCTGGCGATGCGGGCACGTTGATAGTGGTATGGGGCACATGTGGTGGTGGTGCAATAAAATACAGCAACTGTGGAGAGACAGTATTGCGGAAATGGAAAATGCCCTTAACTGCATTTTGCCCTTAGACCCACTAATTTTCCTACTTAATAAATTTAGGAAATTGCCTTCTAAAGCACACCAAATAATATTCCGAATTATGATAAACAGTGAAAAGTCCATTATAGCCAAAAAGTGGAAATCACATACACTTCCAGACTTACAAATGTGGAGAAAAAGGGTGTCAGAACTAATTGAGCTTGAGGAGTACAGCTCTTATAAGAATAACACCAGAGAACCATACATAGAAGCCCAAGCCATTTGGGAACAGTATTTACGAAAAGAAATAGGAGACTAGAATTAGGTGCGAGACCCGGAGCGGACATGCAGTAGAGGAGGTAACCTACAATGTATAATTTCTTTGTGAAAGAACTGAAATTGTTAGAATATAACAAATTGAGTATAAGCTTTGACTTGTTTTTATTTGGTTAAAATGTTCTGTAACCTATTTACAAAATAAGCAACCCCAATAGGGTATGAAATTACAAACCATGTTAACATATGTTTCAACTGTGAATGTCAGTTATATTTATTTCACTCATTCTAATGTAACGTGTAATTTCCATGACTTATTCTCAATAAAAAAGAAGTTGGATTAAAAAACTAGCATGTGCTATATTGTTAACTAGCAAGCGTGTCTGTTTTATGTAATGCACAGCTTCACATAATGTAACGCTAGATAACATAATACTGTGATATGTGAAATATAATCCATTGTTGGTTAAAAATATAATTAATTATAATAGGAAGATTAGGAAATATTTAGGAAGCAGCAAGGTTTAACATAGAAATAATGCTACTATATACATCACGAAAATGTGTATTGTTTAAACATTATATGTTACCTATAGCAATATATTGTTTGATAATTAAATATAATCAAAAATAATTGAAAGAGATTAATCATTTAAAATGTGTGCATTACACACAGTGATGTATTATGTTCTACTACTACAATAAGATGTAACGGAAATTGGAATATATGCACTGCCAACATAAAGATAATAGTCTGTTTTAAATATATTATATGTGTATGTTGATTTCCAAAGCAAAAATAATAAAATGTACATTATATATATATATATGAATGCATATCCATAAATTAAGAATTGAGGTCAGCATCACTTAAGGATTATAAACATAAAATAACTTTTATTACAAATGACATTAATAAATAAAGAAGAAATATATAATATTTTAATTATTTTTTTATTATGATTAATATGATTTATGATGGTCATAAAACATAAATAGGACAAATAAGTCAGAATTATAAAACAGCCCCTTTGGAGCCATCTGACAAGGTGACATAGTGCATCACAGTCCTTTCATGGAGTTGACAAGGGTAAACAAAGGCCAGCATAGCCTCTTTGTAGCCATCTGACAAGGTGACATAGTGCATCACAGTCCTTTCATGGAGTTGACAAGGGTAAACAAAGGCCAGCATAGCCCCTTTGGAGCCATCTGACAAGGTGACATAGTGCATCACAGTCCTTTCAGGGAGTTGATCAGGGTAAACAAAGGCCAACAGAGCCCCTTAGTCGAAATCTGAAAAGGTGAAATAGTGCAACAGGCACAACAATAACAAACACGAAAAAAACAAAACTGGCCAATGGGCAACACCTATAACATAACATGTGGATGGAGGAGTTATTCATGCTCCCTCGGGTCATCTCCGGATCCTCCACTTACTAGGGCATCATCCTCACCTTCCTCGGCCTGAGGTTCTGCAGCTATGGCTTGATGCTTTGCCTCCAGATGGATGATGCACATTAGCATCAGGCGATTAAGCCACAGCTGCAGAAGCCTGGTGTCATGCATCATTCCCAGCAAATGATGTGAACTCAGCATGGTTTGCTTCAAACACGCTACAGCGTCACAACCTAAACAAAAATAAAGATTAAAAATTATTATTAATTACAGAACATAATAAAAATATAGTAAAGAGACATTGTACTAATTAAAATACATATCAGGATTATAATAAAATATGCTATAGAGAGACTTCCTGTGGGCTGGCCAAGGAAAAGGCAGCTGAAGTGAGGATCTCCGGAGAAACCAAAGCATTAATAAGCTTACTGCACGGTAATAACCCACTCAGCTTGCCCATAACTGACCCTTGCATAATCCAAGTGCATCACAGCCTTAACACATAAGGTGTTCGGCATCTCCTGCACAGGCGAAGGACATCTCGCCCCCACCGTTAGCAATCAGCACATGGAAGTGCGCCATTACATGTAAAAGAGCGGCGGACTGCTCCAGCCTCACTGATTGAGCCACGCAACCTGAACACAGTTCGGAGGGAGTTGTGTACAGCTGACCACCAAACTGGTGAGACCACAGAAGTCAGACCCCCTCCTCAAGGTGCGGTGGCGCACACTCCTGAACCGGAGGGACTCTGCACAGTGCCATCGGAGGTGAGAGGCCTGAACAGCTGGCTTGAGGTGCTGGCCTGAAAGAAGCCATGAGCAAAGTGTCCGAAGTAGCAGCATTGGCTATGAGGGGCTGAATACTGGTGGCTGTTGGCTTTGCTGGATGAGCATCGTAACCACAGAATAAAAGCGTGAAGAGGCGCCATCTTACCTGACTCAAGCTGTGAAGAAAGATCTGTGCTGGGATCACTCGGTCACAGGCCAGGAGAGTGAGAACCGGACTGGTCTCTCTAAGGGTGAGTGCTGATTGCATCTTACAGCAGATCGCACAAGTGTAGAGACAGCTGCGCCTTAAGATACCTACTGCATGCAGCCTGTGACCGCCGGAGAAGGTAACTTTATACCCCTGAGATTTCTTTACAAGGCAGCCTGCTCTGAACAATATTTCCTGCATAGATCTTGCCTGGACACTCTCCTTGCAAAGACAGTGAGGAACTGTTAACCGAGACTCTGTACATACAATAACGACCTTACCTGGTTGGCTACTTCAAAACACAGCTGGTGTTACATTATATTGTGTTACTGTACATATATATTTGCATTCTTGGGTATCACAGTGGTGAGGTGACCCTGCCTCTAGGATTGTTTGAGCTTTTGTATGGATAGGTTTCTAACTGGGGGCAAAATGTCAGGGAAAAATAAGTCCTCAGGAAAGACCAGGGGGGCTGCTGACCAGCTACAGGAAACACCCTCTGCTGCACAGGATATTTATGTGCTGCCTTCTGAAACACATATGGTGGTGCAGCAGCTCTCCTCCATCTTTCTCCCCAGAATAGATAACCTGAAGAAAGGCCTAGACCGCTTAGCGGGAGAAATGAAGCAATTCTCTGTCCGCTTCACTGAGGTAGAGAACAGGGTGTCAGGGCTCGAGGATACAGCAGTCACCCATGGTACCCAGATAGATGTGCTAGTGAAGGAAAATGTAGTATTGCATCAAAGGCTTGAGGATTTAGAAAACAGATCCCGCCGTAACAATTTGCGCATTCTGGGGATCCCTGAAAGCGTAAAACCCAAAGACCTCATTCACTTTACAGAAAATACCCTACCACTTTTACTCAAATTAATCTCCAATATGTTCAAAGGTAGTATGGAGAGAGCACATAGGGTGGGACCTTACAGGCAGCAGGAACGGGAAAATGTACAGCCTAGACAGGTGATGATCAAATTACTACATTTTCAATTAAAAGTAGAATTGCTGCGAGCATATAGAAAAGTGGCCCCAATAATGTATGAAGGTTCCAAATTGCTTATTTTCCAAGATTACTCCTCGGAGCTTATGAGGAAATGCAAAGAATTCTCCCCACTTTGCTCACGGTTAAATGGGGAGGGAAGGAAGGTGTACCTTTTATACCCTGCTAAACTAAAACTGCTAACTCCTTCAGGCCCCAAATTCTTTGACACCCCACGTGAGGTTACTGAGTACCTGGGAAGAGAACAAAATGGACTAGCGGGTGGCCCACCTAGAACCTCTCACTCAGACCCGGGTTGATAGGATCCGAGTATAATGCCTTTAATGGGCATAAGTCTTATTATTAAGGGTAATCAACATGTAGCCCTACAGACAAGTTATGATGTATGCTTTAATCATAAATGGTTATAATGGTAAAATTATGTTTGTTACAGTTCTAATATGTGTTATAATGATGCTTTTATTTTTGAGACATAGTTCTCATAGGTATGGGACAGGGGCCCAGACCTTAGGGTCGGAGCAAAGGGGATTCTTTAGTTTAAATACTCGGGACAATATTAATGTGAAAAGAAAACCCCAACCTGGAAAGTATCTCATTTTCACTTCTTTTGTAATAATGCTGCAAAATAGTATATGGAGTGTGTTTACTGACCAATGTGTTTGCTGGAACCAAATTGACGTTTCTGATATGGTACCAATAATGTTTCAATGTATTACTATGCTCTGTTGGGTTTGTTTGGTTATTTTACATACCGCAGCCATGCGTTCATTATACTCTCTTAAGAATGGGACACTGGCTCTATACCCGGGAGTGGCGTACCCAGAGTTCATTAGTTTAAATGATCATGACAATACAGATGAGGAAAGGAAGAACCCCATTCTAGAGGATCTAGCTACTCAATGCAGTATTATACAGGGCTGTGGATGGTGGATTTGCTCTTGTGCACCTTATTGCTTTGTGGAAAGGGAATTTTTTTTTCTCCCCGCCCCATTCCCCCTCCCTCTTCTCTCCTTCTCTCCTACAGGGGATCAGTCTGGTCTGGATACACACAAGACCACTTAAATGGCGGTAAGATTGATAACATGGAATGTGGGTGGGATTAACTCCCCCACTAAAAGAAGTACTATACTGACACATTTACGGCATCTAGGGGCTGACATTGCACTATTACAGGAGACTAACCTCTCTGAGGTGGAGCACAAAAAACTGAGGAGGGACTGGGTGGGATCAATAAAACATGTCTCATACACCAACTCTAGTAGAGGCATAGCAATCTTGTTTGGGAAGAGGGGGAACGCTGAGATTTTAAACACTCAAAAAGACAAAGAGGGAAGATTTCTAATAGTAAAAGTCAGAACAAATCAGAGGATACTGGTAATTTGCAACATATATGCCCCAAATTGTAAATCCACAGCTTTTTGGACACGACTCATTCAAACACGTACCCCTTACTTAGGCTTAGATATCATACTTGGGGGGGACTTCAATCTAGCACCAAATCCCATCTGTGACAGAATGCAAGATCCAGAGCGTCTAGGGGGGGTGTCGGCCTAGGAGTAGCGGTACTTTTGAAGATATTAAGGAAGATATTTTCTAGGATATCTAATTCTTTGCAACGTGTTGACGTCTGGAGGCTGTGGAACGCGGAAATCAAGGACTTCACTTGCATTTCCAGGGCAGCGCCCACACTGTCGCGTATAGATCTCTTTATGACCTCCTCTAGTATAATCTCAAGGGTTACTAAAACCAAGATACATACTGTGGTGGTTTCTGACCATGCACCAGTTGAACTCGTGATCTCGCTTGGGGCTATGGTTGCCAACAAACAGACACTAAGATTCCCAGGTTATTTATACACCTCTGATGCTTTTTCGAAGCATTTAACGCATGCATGGAATGATTTTTATACAGCTAACCAAGCTCACCAAGACAATCCAGAGTTGTTCTGGAACACGGCGAAAACGGTCCTTACGGGCGATGTCATCTCTTATGTCGCCGCATTACGGAAAAAGGCACAGACCAAATTGCAAAAACTGCAAGAAGCCTTAACGGATTCTTACCAAACATACTGTGGCAAACCCTGCCAAGCCTCAAAGGACAGGTACCTCGCCAATAAAGGCGAATTAGATGTGCTCTTGAACCATCAAGCGGTTGCGCAGCTCCTCAGAACAAGTGCCAAGTACTATAGGGAAGGAGACAGGTCTGGCAGATTGCTAGCCTTGTTGGTAAACAGACAGACGGCTTGTAGACCTATTGCAGCCATTACTTATCATAACAAAATGCATAAGACCCCAGAATCCATAGTGGAGGCCTTGGCGAACTATTACTCCATTTTATATGCTAGCCAAAAGAAACCTCCTCAGGGGATCATTTTGGGCTTCTGGAATGACCTCGATCTCCCACAGCTCAAGGACGAACAACTCGTGGCTCTCAACTCCCCTATTTCCCCAGAGGAGATTCTAAAAACAATCTCCTCTATGTCCAACGGGAAGGCAGCGGGTCCCGATGTCCTTCCCATTGAGTTCTTCAAATTGCTGAGGCCCCAAATTACACCTACCTTAACTAAATTATACAACTTGTATTATAAAGAATTGGTCACTCCCCCTAAGACGTTCACAATGGCGCATGTGTCACTGATTCCGAAACCTGGGAAAGATCCCGGTCTCCCTGAATCCTACCGCCCCATTTCCCTTCTCAATTCGGACTACAAGATACTAATGAAAATCCTGGCCGACAGGCTAAAAGTAATTCTGACAGACATCATACATCCAGATCAAACCGGATTCATGTGCCACAGAATGTTGGTGACTAATGTACGGAGGGTGTTACATACTATTGCGCATTTTGCGACGGGTCCTGAAGCCCCAGAGGCACAAAGGAACTCGGAGGCCTTCCTGCTATCCCTGGATGCAGAGAAGGCCTTCGATAGAGTAGAATGGGGTCATCTTCTGGATGCGCTGCGGTGCTTCGGCTTCACGGGATCGTTTCTTAATTATATTGGTAATATATATGCATCTCCATGGATTCATATCATGGCTAATGGCTTGTTTTCACCGCGCATTATACTACAGAGGGGCACGCGTCAAGAGTGCCCTTTATCCCCCCTTCTTTTTAACTTGGCCTTAGAGCCCCTGGCCATAAAGTTGCGTAAAACATTCCCAGGCATAGTGATCAGAAAAGAGAGGCTACATCTTGCACTCTATGCGGATGACATACTCCTATTTGTAGAACATCCGGCAAAATATATCCCAAAAATATTAGCGACAATCGAAGCCTTCGGGTCCTTTTCAGGCTACAGGATAAACGAAACCAAGTCGGAAATTCTGTGGCTTCGGAAACGTAAGACTCAGTCATTCTCCTACCCATTTCAAGAGGCCAAGTCCACCCTGACCTACCTGGGCATTCAATTTTCCACCAGTAGTCAAACCTTATACCATACTAACATCACGCAAACATGTTGTGACATTGCACGAACCACGGAGGGATGGAGGAATCTGCCTGTCTCCCTTACAGGACATGTTAATTTGGTTAAAATAATAATTCTACCACAAATACTGTATCCCCTTCTGATGTTACCTTTTCTGATTACTAGGAAGGATATGGCGCTGTACACTCTGGCCCTTTCGAAATTCTTGTGGAAGGGGGGTTGACCTAGAATAGCACCCACAAAACTATATGCACATCCCTCGTACGGTAGATTGGGCCTGCCCAATCTGAAATTGTACAACTGGGCAGCACTCAATCGCCTCATGCTAGATTGGCAACTAAAAACAAGGCACTTTTATACACCTTAATTAGAAGGTCAGGCTCTGGGGGGGGGGGTGATCTTTCATTCCTACCTTATGCCTTGCCTAATAGCTTCCCTGCTGAGGTTAGAGATAGCTTTCTCTACAAGGACATACTGAAGGCTTGGCAACTAGCCCTTGGACACATTGGTCGTTGTTGTGTGTCGTCTAGAATGATCCCATTGCGGAACAATGCTTGCTTCCCCCTGGAATAGACTCCTCTCCATTTGTCATGTAGGAGACCGGGGGGTTGTGCTCTGTAGGAGATGCTCTGGATCTCTCTAGAAAGTGTATTAAATCCTTTGCTGAACTGCAGACTCAGTTTGGACTGCCGAGGGCCCACTTTTATGCTTACTTCCAGATGAGGCATTACATTGACCAGCTAATTAGGGGTGACCCACAATTCTGGGAGCCACATGCATTTGTTATGTCAGTGACCTCATTTAAACTAGGCAATTTCACAATCTCAGGGATATATAGAGCACTACTAAGTCATATTGAATCTAAAAACTTAATCTTGCTAGAAAGCAAGTGGAACAGGATTCTGGAGAGGGAGGACCTATCAGAGCTAATTCAACAGAGCATAGAGAATGTTCAAAGAGCAACACTATCCATGATCCTAAGAGAATCCCAGATTAGAATGCTACATAAAGATTACATTATACCACGAAGATTATCTAAATGGAGCCCCGGGGTGGTAAACGAGTGTAGCAAGTGCAGGCTAGGTGACCCAGATTTCCTCCATTTTTTCTTTGCTTGCCCACGAGTTAAGCAATTTTGGGGTAAGATTGCCTTTTGGATCACAAACGTTATTAAACTCAGGGTCCAATTAGAAGTGGAACAAATCTGCTTTTTGGAGTGGAGAGATAAAAGTTTACTTACTACTATAATTTTAATCACTAGGAAGGTCATTCTAAGGGTCTGGACGGAGAGCATTGCCCCCGCCTTCAGCACATTTAAACATAACTTACACAAGCAACTGCTCATTGAGCAGTTGTACACTAAGATGGACACTAATAAGAGACTTAAACACTTCATAAATAAGTGGCGGCAATACATTGAGACACTGAGTCTTGACTCCCAGAGACAAATACTGATCCCCTACGCACATACTGAATACATGCTGACAGCCTCTTTGAGTGGTGAGTGGGGATTCCTATATGAGACACAACGCGTCGAGAGGGGAGGGAGAGAGGGTATTGCCATATAGTGACTAGAACCTACCACCCTGTTCCAATCCATTCCCCCCTTCTCTTCTCCCCCCCCCCCCTTGTTTTTTCTTTTTCTTTTTTTTTTTTCCCTACAGAGCATGAATCAAGGTTGATACACTACATTCCAAAGAACCAGCCATTATCTGGTTGAATAGTTTATGATTGTTAGTTAAATTTTGTTTGAAGTTACAGTGTTAGTATATGAGTACCTCCATAAGGAGTGGAAGAAAAGAGGGCAAGAGACAAGGGGACTGAGAACCTGATCCAGGGCACTGTTATTATTTCCATTACTGATGTACAAATGTGTATTGGATTTTATTTCTTTCTTCTATATCATTGCGCTTTTGGAGACATGTTGCTGCAAACATACCTCTGTCCTTTCTTTTGTTCTCAATAAAAACAGTATTTAAAAAAAAAAAATGCTATAGAGAAGAAAAATTACACCTGAAATGTGTTCTTCATAGATAAACCATTAAGATACTAAGAAGGCAGAGGGGTTGCGGGGGTTTGAGGGGTGGGAGGGTGATGCCCAGAAGTGGAAGGTCCATCTGAAATTTATAATAAAATTTTATAAATACATATATTATATGAAAATATATTATTATATTGATATAAATTAATATTCACCATCATTTTATATCTGTATTCATTTTCTCAAAAAATATTTATTACAAAGTTACAACAGTGACTATGTTTGAAGGTATTGATTGATTTGAAGCAAGTCTAGTTTATAATAATATTTAATTGATCCTTGAAACTCTGATTGCTCACTGGTATTTTTCATGGAAAGTTTGATCAATACATTAAAAATCATATGTTTCAAAATCAACATTATGTGCTAATCTTTATGATTTTACAATATGATATTTCTCTTTTTGATAATATATCAGTATATATGTATGTATGCATTTGATATTGAAACGCCAGAGTTCTTTTAGACACATGCCCATGGAGTTTGTAATATGATCAAATATAAATGGCAACTCCACATAGCCTTTGAAACAAGGTAATCTCTGATTACCATATAGATTAAGATGATTGCCTTTGTAATCTTAAATATAATTATTTTAAGCTTGATGGTTCAATCGATTACTACTCAGAATATATACACAGTAGATACTACCGTTCATATTAAATATTAAGAATAGAATGGTATCTATATGACATTACTTTTACAGAGAATGTTTTGTAAATATATCTTTTACATTAGGATGAAATGTATGTCATCCCAATATTAATAGCCACATTCAGAATTGAACTTTTTAGTTTAGATGAATATTAATGTTTGTTTGAGTGAAATGGACAGTCTACACCTAAATCATTTTCAAATCCCTTTACATATCATATATCACGAAATTAAATTAATGAATTTCATCATGATTATGTTTTATGTATACTTAGAAGTGGCTGAGAAGCTCAGAACAATGATGACATAATGAGATGGTCTGCATCAGTTGATTAGCAATGACTGTACAATCATAAGATGATTATTGGTTGTTTGGATGTACTATGTATGTGACATCATGATGTCATTCATGACATTTTATACATAAATAAGCAATTAAATCCGTAATTTCAATGTTCATGCTGCATAATATAGAAAGGGGGCAGTAGTGCATTTGAAAATAAATGGAATAATATATTTTAAAAGGACCAAGCTGTAGACTTTAGTTTTATTCAATAGTATGATTTTGAAACAATACATGTTTTATACATGTTGTTATATATATTTGACGTACCATCAGACTCCAAGGGAGCCACATCCTCCTCCATCGCACATGTAAGTTACATCCATAGCTGTAAAACATAATATGTTGTGCACACGTTAAAATCAAATATTATAATGTGTTACTGGTGGTCAATAACACACATCAATGTTGCATTAAAGAGATTCTGAATCAAAGTTAGGAATTTCATCATTTTGATGAAGCATGCAATTTAAATAAAATATATAGTTATCGATGATTAATAATTAAATGTGATTGTCTGTATTTTGTAAATCAGGAAAAAAAACATAATACATGGAACATTTAATAGTTATCATGTGTGTATCGCTTGATGATTGTTGTCTACATTTATTAGAAATATCAACATGTGCTAGCCATGTTCAGAAGCACAAAGGTGTAGACTAAGAAGATTTGATATCTTAATATTAAACTAATAAAATATTACCAGCATCCTACAAAGTACCCTTCTTAGAAATCTGGGGCAGCAGATGGATAGCAGATTTGAGGAACTCACTTATACTTTGAGAGCGGTGTAAACATCTAGTTGCAGCCCCACCATCAAGATGGCGGATGACTTGGTGCAAAAAGCAAATCTCAGAGAGAGTGAATACTCCCAACACAAGAGTGAGACACAGAGTCCTACCCTTTACAAAGCGACACTTGAGAACTCAGGTGGAGCACTTATTCCCTGCACAGATTTGCGGGATAACGGATCAGATGAGGTATTGAGTGCAGCTACATTTCGACATGGCGAGGCCGACCTTCCGGTGCGTAGCAGCACAGCCAAAGCCCTGAGCAGAAGAAAACAGAGCGCGGAAACCTGGAAGAGACGCAGGGACATACGATCTCCCATTGGAAGTATTATGAGGCAGCTTTCCATAAAGTACAGATCACCTATCTCTGCTAGCTTTTTGATCCAGTGGCAAGAACTTGTTCTTAATAAGAGGGAGTTTTTCATTAAATTAATTTGGCTTTTAAGGATCCTGCTATGACAGTGCAATTTTGTGGAGGGTGATGTGAGTTCTTGTGGGCTTGCTAATCTATGTTTAGAAGAAAGACCTAGCCCCATTCACCCCCTCTAACATTGACAGTACAGAACCTTCAAGAACTAGATTCAAAATACAATGTTTAACTAAAGTTCATACACCAGAACTGTTTTTGTTTTACTCCCAATATTATTCACTGCTAAATTATAAAAGGGTGATATAGGTTGCATAGGAGTTTTCTCTTGTAAGGTGTATCCAGTCCACGGATCATCCATTACTTGTGGGATATTCTCATTCCCAACAGGAAGTTGCAAGAGGACACCCCTAACTGCCATATCCAGTCATTATCTTGCAACTCTCAACAAGCATGGAGGTAGTAAGAGAGAAGTGGTGAAATGTAGCTGTTATTTTGCTTCAATCAAAAGTTTATTATTTTTAAATGGTACCGGAGTTGTACTATTTTGTCCCAGGCAGAAAATAGAAGAAGAATCTGCCTGTGATTTCTATGATCTTAGCAGGTTGTAACTAAGATCCATTGCTGTTCTCACACATGACTGAAGAGAGAGATAACTTCAGCGGGGGAATGGCGTGCAGGTTATCCTGCTATGAGGTATGTGCAGTTAAGATTTTTCTAGAAGATGTGAATGCTAGAAAATGCTGCTGATACCAAATTTATGTAAGGTAAGCCTGAATACAGTGATTTAATAACGACTGGTATCATGCTTACTTTCTGAGGTAATACTCTTTTATATTTACAATATAAAATGTTTGCTGGCATGTTTAAACGTTTTTATATATACTTTGGTGATAAAAATTTATTGGGGCCTAGTTTTTTCCACATGGCTGGCTTAAATTTGCCTAGAAACAGTTTCCTGAGGCTTTCCACTGTGTTACTAGGCCCACAGCAAGGCTGTGGCAGTTTGGTGTGACTGTTAAAAAACGTTTTTTTGATCCGTTTTTTGAACTAAGGGGTTAATCATCCATTTGCAAGTGGGTGCAATGCTCTGTTAGCTTATTATACACACTGTAAACATTTTGTTTGATTTACTGCCTTTTTTCACTGTTTTTCAAATTCTGACAAAATTTGTTTCTCTTAAAGGCACAGTACCGTTTTTTATATTTGCTTGTTAACTTGATTTAAAGTGTTTTCCAAGCTTGCTAGTCTCATTGCTAGTCTGTACAAACATGTCTGACATAGAGGAAACTCCTTGTTCATTATGTTTAAAAGCCATGGTGGAACCCCCTCTTAGAATGTGTACCAAATGTACTGATTTCACTTTAGGCAATAAAGATCATATTTTGTCTTTAAAAAATTTATCACCAGAGGAATATGCCGACTAACTCTCCCCACGTGTCAGATCCTTTGACTCCCGCTCATGGGACTCACGCTCAAATGGCTCCAAGTACATCTAGGGCGCCCATAGCGTTTACTTTACAAGACATGGCGGCAGTCATGGATAATACACTGTCAGCGGTATTAGCCAGACTACCTGAATTTAGAGGAAAGCGAGATAGCTCTGGAGTTAGACGAAATACAGAGCATACTGATGCTTTAAGAGCTATGTCTGATACTGCCTCACAATATGCAGAAGCTGAAGAAGGAGAGCTTCTTTCTGTGGGTGATGTTTCTGACTCAGGGAAGATGATGCAACCTGATTCTGATATCTCTACATTTAAATTTAAGCTTGAACACCTCCGCGTGTTACTCAGGGAGGTTTTAGCTGCTCTGAATGACTGTGATACAATTGCAGTGCCAGAGAAATTTTGTAGACTGGATAAATACTATGCAGTGCCGGTGTGCACTGATGTTTTTCCAATACCTAAAAGGTTTACAGAAATTATTACTAAGGAATGGGATAGACCAGGTGTGCCATTCTCTCCCCCTCCTATTTTTAGAAAAATGTTTCCAATAGACGCCACCACACGGGACTTATGGCAGACAGTTCCTAAGGTGGAGGGAGCAGTTTCTACTCTAGCAAAGCATACTACTATCCCAGTACCTTAAGAAAATGTTTATTCAACAAGGTTTTATCCTACAGCTCCTTGCATGCATTGCTCCTGTCACTGCTGCTGCGGCGTTCTGGTTTGAGTCTCTGGAAGAGGCTTTACAGGTAGCGACTCCATTGGATGACATACTTGACAAGCTTAGAGCACTTAAGCTAGCCAATTCTTTTGTTTCTGATGCCATTGTTCATTTGACTAAACTAACGGCTAAGAATTCTGGTTTTGCTATCCAGGCGCGCAGAGCGCTATGGCTTAAATCATGGTCAGCTGACGTTACTTCAAAGTCTAAGCTGCTTAACATTCCCTTCAAGGGGCGGACCCTATTCGGGCCTGGTTTGAAGGAGATTATTGCTGATATCACTGGAGGAAAAGGTCATGCCCTTCCTCAGGATAAGTCCAAATCAAGGGCCAAACAGTCTAATTTTAGTGCCTTTCGAAACTTCAAGGCAAGTGCGGCATCAACTTCCTCTAATGCAAAACAAGAGGGAACTTTTGCTCAGTCCAAGACGGTCTGGAGAACTAACCAGACCTGGAACAAGGGTAAGCAGGCCAAAAAGCCTGCTGCTGCCTCTAAGACAGCATGAAGGAACGGCCCCCTATCCGGTAACGGATCTAGTAGGGGGCAGACTTTCACTCTTCGCCCAGGCGTGGGCAAGAGATGTCCAGGATCCCTGGGCGTTGGAAATTATATCCCAGGGATATTTTCTGGACTTCAAGGCTTCCCCCCCAAAAGGGAGATTTCACCTTTCACAATTATCTGCAAACCAGATAAAGAGAGAGGCATTCTTACACTGTGTACAAGACCTCCTAGTTATGGGAGTGATCCATCCAGTTCCAAAGGAGGAACAGGGACAGGGATTTTGCTCAAATCTGTTTGTAGTTCCCAAAAAAGAGGGAACCTTCAAACCAATTTTGGATCTAAAGATCTTAAACAAATTCCTCAGAGTTCCATCATTCAAGATGGAGACTATTCGTACCATCCTACCTATGATCCAGGAGGGTCAATACATGACTACAGTGGATTTAAAGGATGCTTATCTTCACATTCCGATACACAAAGATCATCATTGGTTTCTCAGGTTTGCCTTCCTAGACAGGCATTACCAGTTTGTAGCTCTTCCCTTTGGGTTAGCTACAGCCCCAAGAATTTTTACGAAGGTTCTGGGGTATAGCAGTGGCCCCTTATTTAGACGACATCCTGATTCAGGCGTCAAACTTCCAAATTGCCAAGTCTCATATGGACATAGTGTTGGCATTTCTGAGGTTGCTTCTAAATTCCTGCCGTGTTCTTTATTCCATTCCTCGCCCTTCGGTGGCTCAGTGCATGGAAGTAATCGGCTTAATGGTAGCGGCAATGGACATAGGGCCGTTTGCATGCCTACATCTCAGACCGCTGCAACTCTGCATGCTCAGTCAGTGGAATGGGGATTACACAGATTTGTCCCCTCTACTAAATCTGGATCAAGAGACCAGGGATTCTCTTCTCTGGTGGCTATCTCGGGTCCATCTGTCCAAAGGTATGACCTTTCGCAGGTCAGATTGGACAATTGTAATGACAGATGCCAGCCTTCTAGGTTGGGGTGCAGTCTGGAACTCCCTGAAGGCTCAGGGATCGTGGACTCAGGAGGAGTCACTCCTTCCAATAAACATTCTGGAACAAAGAGCGATATTCAATGCTCTTCAGGCTTGGCCTCAGCTAGCGACAATGAGGTTCATCAGATTTCAGTCGGACAACATCATGACTGTGGCTTACATAAACCATCAAGGGGGAACAAGGAGTTCCCTAACGATGTTAGAAGTCTCAAAGATAATTCACTGGGCAGAGATTCACTCTTGCCACCTATCAGCTATCCATATCCCAGGTGTAGAGAACTGGGAGGCGGATTTTCTAAGTCGACAGACTTTTCATCCGGGGGAGTGGGAACTCCATCAATAGGTGTTTGCACAATTGGTTCATCGTTGGGACAAACCAGAACTGGATCTCATGGCATCTCGCCAGAACGCCAAGCTTCCTTGTTACGGATCCAGGTCCAGGGACCCCAAGGCAACGCTGATAGATGCTCTAGCAGCGCCTTGGTCCTTCAACCTGGCTTATGTGTTTCCACCGTTTCCTCTGCTCCCTCGTCTGATTGCCAAGATCAAGCAGGAGAGAGCATCGGTGATCTTGATAGCGCCTGCCTGGCCACGCAGGACTTGGTATGCAGATCTAGTGGACATGTCATCTTTTCCACCATGGACTCTGCCGCTGAGACAGGACCTTCTACTTCAAGGTCCTTTCAACCATCCAAATCAATCTCCAGGCAGTCAGCCTCAGAGAAATTAGAACGCTTGATTTTATCAAAGCGTGGTTTCTCCGAGTCAGTCATTGATACCTTAATTCAGGCACGAAAGCCTGTCACCAGGAAAATCTATCATAAGATATGGTGTAAATATCTTTATTGCTGTGAATACAAGGGCTACTCATGGAGTAAGGTCAGGATTCCCAGGATATTATCTTTTCTCCAAGAAGGATTGGAGAAAGGATTGTCAGCTAGTTCCTTAAAGGGACAGATTTCTGCGCTATCTATTCTTTTGCACAAGCGTCTGGCGGATGTCCCAGACATTCAGGCATTTTGTCAGGCTTTAGTTAGAATCAAGCCTGTGTTTAAACCTGTTGCTCCACCTTGCAGCTTAAATTTGGTTCTTAAAGTTCTCCAGGGGGTTCCGTTTGAAACTCTTCATTCCATAGATATCAAACTTTTATCTTGGAAAGTTCTTTTTTTGGTAGCTATTTCCTCGGCTTGTAGAGTTTCCGAGTTATCTGACTTACAATGTGATTCTCCTTATCTGATCTTCCATGCAGATAAGGTAGTTCTGCGTACCAAACCTGGGTTTTTACCTAAGGTGGTATCTAATAAGAATATCAATCAAGAGATTGTTGTTCCGTCTTTGTGTCCTATTCCTTCTTCAAAGAAGGAACGTCTATTACACAATCTGGACATGGTTCGTGCTTTAAAGTTTTACGTACAAGCTACTAAAGATTTTCGTCAAACATCTGCTTTGTTTGTTGTCTACTCTGGACAGAGGAGAGGTCAAAAGGCTTCGGCAACCTCTCTTTCTTTTTGGCTAAGAAGCATAATCCGCTTAGCCTATGAGACTGCTGGCCAGCAGCCTCCAGAAAGGATTACAGCTCATTCTACTAGAGCTGTGGCTTCCACATGGGCCTTTAAAAATGAGGCTTCTGTTGAACAGATTTGCAAGGCGGCAACTTGGTCTTCACTTCCTACTTTTTCAAAATTCTACAAATTTGATACTTTTGCTTCTTTGGAGGCTATTTTTGGGAGAAAGGTTTTACAGGCAGTGGTACCTTCCGTTTAAGTACCTGCCTTGTCCCTCCCTTCATCCGTGTACTTTAGCTTTGGTATTGGTATCCCACAAGTAATGGATGATCCGTGGACTGAATACACCTTACAAGAGAAAACATAATTTATGCTTACCTAATAAATTTATTTCTCTTGTGGTGTATACAGGCCATGGCCCGCCCTTTCATTTTAAGGCAGGTATTTTTTAATTTTAAACTACAGTCACCACTGCACCCTATGGTTTCTCCTTTCTCTGTTTGTTTTCGGTCGAATGACTGGATATGGCAGTTAGGGGAGGAGCTATATAGACAGCTCTGCTGTGGGTGTCCTCTTGCAACTTCCTGTTGGGAATGAGAATATCCCACAAGTAATGGATGATCCGTGGACTGGATACACCACAAGAGAAATAAATTTATCAGGTAAGCATAAATTATGTTTTTATATGTTCTCACTCATATTTCTTCTTTCTCCCTCAGCCTGCAGGGGAGAGGGTAACCCTGTAGCAGCCAGTAGCAATAGCTACTAGTATTGACTGCTTAGCTGCTTAATAATATTAAATATGTCTACCTTATTGAACTAAGACCTCCTTTGTAGCCCCATATAGGACACTATACTACACTCACTAATTCCATGTTGACTTATTTTATATATGAGCCTTAATGCTATTTCATACTCTCTAAAATACCTTTGTCCTTGTGCAAGAGGTGTCATGGTGTAATTATCCTCTGTTTCAGCTTTTTCATATGTTCTGTTTAGATACTGGTAGCCCTTTTGTCAGTGGCCGAGACATTGGAGTCCACTATGCTTAGCCCTGAAAAGTCGCTAACACAGGATTTTCCTCTAATTACCTCACAAGCATAGTCATGGTCTACTCCTTTTCACAAGAATACTTGATGTAACCTATACATACTCTCAAGCTCTTATGTCCTACTGCTACACTTGCTCACCTTCCACTTTTAGCTTTTACATCAGACCCATTTCAGGTTTTTTGTGCTCAATGTAAAATTAGTCCTGCAGTAATAGAGAGTAACAAAGTCTGCCCGGTGAGTTTCTATTCTTCACACCTAAGCTTGTTTCATGTTAATAAATGATAATGGGCACTCAGGTTTATTGTTGGCCTCCACACTCTCAATAATTGCATATCATCCCAATATTAGCAAATATTCTCTGTTTTAATTTATATATGCAGTCTTATTATATATCCGCATATTATATAGCCTATTACATCTATATGTATACTAATTATTCTCTTTGTTTAATCCCTAAATTTATTTTTCATTTTTATCATGTCAGTTAATACAACACTCCATTAATATTAAAACATAAGAGGTGATTAACCACTGTATTCTATCAGCTACTATGTTTATACCAGATCTCCTGAAGCCTAGAAGTTACTGTGTTATAGCCATTTATCTAAATTTTACTGTTTCAAAGTCTTTGTAACCTTCATAGCACTGCTCACACGCCCCCATTCAGATATTAAGCGGTGTTTATCCACTGAGAATCCAACTACCACCCTACATAAGTCTGTATTTAAACAGTGCAACTATGACCTTGCTATATTTCAATGTGTATCTTGATATTGTCATTAAGCTTCCATTGGGTCCTAAATATGTGACTGTCTTACTCCTTTCCTTTCCTAAATCACTTGGTCCATAAGTGGCTGGCTAAATAGTCACTAAAGTATGCAATTAATATAGAAAAAATAGAGGTTTTAATAGCCCACTCTTTTTATTTTCTCTTTTTTGTCAGCCGTTATATATGGCTGTTATTTTTGTTATATGGCATTCGTTGTATGTTTCATTTTTTGTACTTGCACAACCTCAATAAAAGAATATTCAAGGAAAAAAAAAATACCATCAGACTCCAAGGGAGCCACATCCTCCTCCATCGCACATGTAACATCCATAGCTGTAAAACATAATATGTTGTGTACACGTTAAAATCAAATATTATAACGTGTTACTGGTGCTCAATTACACAAATCAATGTTGCATTAAAGAGATTCTGAATCAAAGTTAGGAATTTCATCATTTTGATGAAGCATGCAATTGAAATAAAATATATAATTATCTATGATTAATAATAAAATGTGATTGTCTGTATTTTGTAAATCAGGGAAAAAAAACATAATACATGGAACATTTAATAGTTATCATGTGTGTATCGCTTGATGATTGTTGTCTACATTTATTAGAAATATCAACATGTGCTAGCCATGTTCAGAAACACAAAGGTGTAGACTAAGAAGCTTTGATATCTTAATATTAAACTAATAAAATATTACCAGCATCCTACAAAGGCAGGTCTGCATCAGTGCTGGATCCCTCCGTGCTTGTCAAAATAACTTCAACTATTAATTATATAAATAAATTTTATGTAACACAATTTGTACATAAGCTTTAAATATACATATTTAGTATAATAAAATAAAAATATTCTAAACTATTAAAAATAATAACTTTTGGGGGGCGTGGCTAAGCATCCGTTGTGGTAGGCAGCAAGATCCTGGAGTTCCACTATTAATACAGACAATCCTTTCGATATCTATGACTAACTCATGCATCTGAAAAATCAAGCTTTAGAAATACTTACATAAACTTTAGCTGAGTTAATTAAAGCTTTTATATATGTTCCAAAACCATCAAGGATTGTAAAACTATCATATTTAAAGCAGAATTGGCTGCCGTGTCTTTGAAACATCTAACCCCCCCAGCTCTTCCGGGTAAAGCACCCAGCAATGGAGAAGGACCATAGGAGACTTTTCAGTACCCTTCTTAGAAATCTGGGGCAGCAGATGGACAGCAGATTTGAGGAACTCACGTATACTTTGAGAGCGGAGTACACATCTAGTTGCAGCCCCACCATCAAGATTGCGGATGACTCAGTGCAAAAAGCAAATCTCAGTGAGAGTGAATAGTCCCAACACAAGAGTGAGACACAGAGTCCTACCCTTCACAAAGCGACACTTGAGAACTCAGGTGGGGCGCTTAATCCCTGCACAGATTTGTGGGATAATGGATCAGATGAGGTATTGAGTGCAGCTACATTTCGACATGGCGAGGCCGACCTTCCGGTGCGTAGCAGCACAGCCAAAGCCCCAAGCAGAAGAAAACAGAGCGTGGAAACCTGGACATACAATCTCCCACTGGAAGTATTATGAGGCAGCTTTCCATAAAGTACAGATCACCTCTCATCTCTGCTAGCTTTTTGATCCAGTGGCAAGAATTTGTTCTTAATAAGAGGGAGTTTTTCATTATATTAATTTGGCTTTTAAGGATCCTGCTTCTGTCCTAGTTCAGCTACAAGAGTGTAGAGGGGATCGTTTGCATGGCTGCTATAAAAATACAAGGTCTGGAGTGGGGTAGAAGGTGCTAATAAGACAGTGCAATTTTGTGGAGGGTTATGTGAGTTCTTGTGGGCTTGCTAATCTATGTTTAGAAGAAAGACCTAGCCCCATTCACCCCCTCTAACATTGACAGTACAGAACCTTCAAGAACTAGATTAAAAATACAATGTTTAACTAAAGTTCATGCACCAGAACTGTTTTTGTTTTACTCACAATATTATTTACTGCTAAATTATAAAAGGGTGATATATGTTGCATAGGAGTTTTTCTCACTCATATTTCTTCTTTCTCCCTCAGCCTGCAGGGGAGATGGTAACCCTGTAGCAGCCAGTAGCAATAGTTACTAGTATTGACTGCTTAGCTGCTTAAACATATTAAATATGTCTACCTTATTGAACTAAGACCTCCTTTGTAGCCCCATATAGGACACTATACTACACTCACTAATTCCATGTTGACTTATTTTATATATGAGCCTTAATGCTATTTCATACTCTCTAAAATACCTTTGTCCTTGTGCAAGAAGTGTCATGGGGTAATTATCCTCTGTTTTAGCTTTTTCATATGTTCTGTTTAGATACTGGTGGCCCTTTTGTCAGTGGCCGAGACATTGGAGTCCACTATGCTTAGCCCTGAATAGCCGCTAACACAGGATTTTCCTCTCATTACCTCACAAGCATAGTCATGGTCTACTCCTTTTCACAAGAATACTTGATGTAACCTATACATACTCTCAAGCTCTTATGTCCTACTGCTACACTTGCTCACCCTCCACTTTTAGCTTTTATATCAGACCCATTTCAGGTTGTTTATGCTCAATGTAAAATTAGTCCTGCAGTAATAGAGAGTCACAAAGTCTGCCCAGTGAGTTTGTATTCTTCACACCTAAGCTTGTTTCATGTTAATAAATGATAATGGGCACTCAGGTTTATTGTTGGCCTCCAAACTCTCAATAAATGCATATCATCCCAATATTAGCAAATATTCTCTTTTTTTAATTTATATATGCAGTCTTATTATATATCCGCATATTATATAGCCTATTACATCTATATGTATACTAATTATTCTCTTTGTTTAATCCCTAAATTTATTTTTATTTTTATCATGTCAGTTAATACAACACTCCATTAATATTAAAACATAAGAGTTGATTAACCACTGTATTCTATCAGCTACTATGTTTATACCAGATCTCCTGAAGCTTAGAAGTTACTATATTATAGCCCTTTATCTAAATTTTACTGTTTCATAGTCTTTGTAACCTTCATAATGCAGCTCACACCCCCCATTCAGATATTAAGCGGTGTTTATCCACTGAGAATCCAACTAGCACCCAACATAAGTCTGTATTTAAACAGTGCAACTATGACCTTGCTATATTTCAATGTGTATCTTGATATTGTCATTAAGCTTCCATTGCGTCCTAAATATGTGACTGTCTTACTCCTTTCCTTTCCTAAATCACTTGGTCCATAAGTGGCCAGCTAAATAGTCACTAAAGTATGCAATTAATATAGAAAAAATAGAGGTTTCAATAGCCCACTCTTTTTATTTTCTCTTTTTTGTCAGCCGTTATCTATATGGCTGTTATTTTTGTTACATGGCATTCGTTGTATGTTTATTTTTTTGTACTTGCACCACCTCAATAAAAGAATATTCAAGAAAAAAAAAATAACTTTTGAAATGTGAAGAGTAGACCACTATTATTAAATTAAATTCAGTAGTTCAGCAAGGTGAGTGGAAAGAAAATAATGTCTTTCACCTATGTCCTATTACTTAAAATATTAGAAATCTGATTCTTATTATATTAATCTATGGCATATATAAAAATAACAATTGGTTCCTGTTTTTAAATAAATCCAGACAGACAATTAACACTTTGAATAACAACTGGTGACAACTAGAGCATAATACATGTGGCACATATATAAATGTGCAATGTACAGTAATCTGGTTTCTGACACAACACATATTGATCACAATGCAAAACATAAAATATATTTTAAAATATGTCATGGTGCTGTTAGAATATGCTTATATATAAAGGTAATCCAAGAGTGAAAGATGTGATTTAAATCACAGTATTGTTTCATCAAAACACTGTA
Organism: Bombina bombina; assembly: GCF_027579735.1. NCBI lineage: Eukaryota > Metazoa > Chordata > Amphibia > Anura > Bombinatoridae > Bombina > Bombina bombina. The sequence continues at coordinate 226,833 of NW_026511861.1, read as the reverse complement.
ATGATTAATAAAAATATTTTTTTATCTTTAGATCAATTCAATATCAATATTTGAGAATGTCACTATAAAGGAATAGTCTATTCCATGGGGCCAATTTATCAAGCCGTCAACTGTAAATACGCTGGAATTCCGCAGCATAATTGTGGAGAACTTGATTCGCCTTAAACAAGCTTAAACAAGAACATATGCTAACATATACTAATTCTTATGGTTTATTGGTATATCTACATGTGCTTGTTTAGTCAAGCAAATATTGGTAGTTTATAATAAGCCTGTATGCCATATTTCTCTCGATGTGTTGACAACATTGAATACGTTAAATAAAGTGTATATTTTTAAAGCTAGATTAAAGTGTTTTACTTATTTAGGAAATATGTTTCATTTAAAAGGTACATGCTGTCAGGGTGCCAGGAATCAGATTTGAGATGAGAAGTGCAAAAATAATAACACCTTCATTAATAACAAAAATAATAAAAAGTCCAGAAGTCAAACATCAAGCCAGGAGTCAAAGTCAGAGCTGGTAGTCAGATGAGCGAGTCAGGAGCCAAAGCAAATAGTCAAACAAGCCGAGTCAGGAGCCAAAGTGAGTAGTCAGACAAGCCGGAATCAGGAACAAGGAGAACAGCAGAGTCAGGAACATGCCAGGGATCAGGAACCAGGAGGGACGTCAGACAGCCAGGTAATACACAGGAACTGGAACTCACAAACAGGTCTGAGACAGAGCAAGGGCAAAGCATACTGAACAGAGGCCTTTTAAATAATAAGTGATGACATCACAATTTTGAAACTGCAACCTGTCTCACACGGATGATGTAAACCAGTCTGGCCATAAGAGGGTGTGCAGGAAATGAGCAGCATCACAAGCTCTGAACCAGACTCAGCAAGAGAGGTGAATAAAATGGCTGCCAGCAGCACATGGCAAACAAAGCAGGGAAAAAACCCTGACACATGCAAGCAGAACATTTGCTTACATGATTTTACAAGATTTACGTTTACTCATATTCTTTGATTTGTTATCTTGTTATCCGTTGCTGAAAGGTTTATCTACGAAAGCTCAGGAGCTGTAAAGAACCTAGCTTCGATCTGCTGATTGCTGACTGAACAACTTAATCCAATCAAATGACGGATTTATCACCTTTGCATGTGACGTCTTATGCAACATGGCACATCCAATATCGCGGAACAACCAAATCCAAACAAATGACGGATTTAACACCTTTGCATGTAACATCTTACGCAACATAGCGCATCCAATATTGTGGAACAATGTAATCCAGTCAAATGAAGGATTTAACACCTTTGCATGTCAATAACTAATGTATTTCTATTTAAAAAACTACCATATGTTATATTGTTAACTAGAAAGCGTGTCTGTTTTATGTAATGCACAGCTTCACATAATGTAATGCTAGATAACATAATACTGTGATATGTGAAATATAATCCATTGTTGGTTAAAAATATAATTAATTAGAATAGGAAGATTAGGAAATATTTAGGAAGCAGCAAAGTTTAACATAGAAATAATCCTACTATATACATAACGAAAATGTGTATTGTTTAAATATTATATGTTACCTATAGCAATATATCGTTTGATAATTAAATATAATCAAAAATAATAGAAAGAGATTAATCATCTAAAATGTGTGCATTACACACAGTGATTTATTATGTTCTACTACTACAATAAGATGTAACGGAAATTGGAATATATGCACTGCCAACATAAAGATAATAGTCTGTTTTAAATATATTATATGTGTATGTTGATTTCCAAAGCAAAAATAATAAAATGTACATTATGAATGCATATCCATAAATTAAGAATTGAGGACAGCATCACTTAAGGATTATAAACATAAAATAACTTTTATCACAAATGACATTAATAAATAAAGAAGAAATATATAATATTTTAATGATATTTTTCTTTTTATTATGATTAATATGATTTATGATGGTCATAAATCATAAATAGGACAAATAAGTCAGAATTATAAAACAGCCCCTTTGGAGCCATCTGACAAGGTGACATAGTGAATCACAGTCCTTTCATGGAGTTGACAAGGGTAAACAAAGGTCAGCATAGCCCCTTTGGAGCCATCTGACAAGGTGACATAGTGCATCACAGTCCTTTTATGGAGTTGACAAGGGTAAACAAAGGCTAGCATAGCCCCTTTGGAGCCATCTGACAAGGTGACATAGTGCATCGCAGTCCTTTCAGGGAGTTGATCAGGGTAAACAAAGGCCAACAGAGCCCCTTAGTCAAAATCTGACAAGGTTAAATAGTGCAACAGGCACAACAATAACAAACACGAAAAAAACAAAACTGGCCAATGGGCAACACATATACCATAACATGTGGATGGAGGAGTTATTCATGCTCCCTCGGGTCATCTCCAGATCTTCCACTTACTGGGGCATCATCCTCACCTTCCTTGGCCTGAGGTTCTGCAGCTGCAGCTTGATGCCTTGCCTCCAGATGGATGATGCAGATTAGCATCAGGCGATTAAGCCACAGCTGCAGAAGCATGGTGTCATGCATCATTCCCAGCAACTGATGTAAACTCAGAAAGGTTTTCTCCAAACACGCTAGAGCCTCTAGCGTCAACCATGATGAGTCACAACCTAATCAAAAATAAAGATTAAAAATTATTATTAATTACAGAACATAATAGAAATATAGTAAAGAGGGGGGGAGGAGCCGGCAGCTGCAGAGATGGCAGCATAACTCCGGAGCTCCGCTGTAAAGGCCCTTATATCATTATGAATCCTCATCATCCTTGCCCCTAAACTCTCCTACAACATTCCCCAGCACCTCTAAAACCTGTGGCAACAACTCTGAGGGATAATCCTTTCATCTCCCCCTGGACCAGAGACACCCAGCACTCCGGGCCGAATTCAGGCCACATCTGACATCAGGCAACAAATATACCCCTTTGCTGGTCATCAGGGGCCACAACCAAGCTCCTAGGAAGGCCCACAATCTAAAACGAAGGGCCCCAAGACTGAAAAACAGCACCCGATTTTCGAGTCGGACCGGAAAATAAATTTAGCCCGGGGATTGGGCCTACTCCGGAACTCCGTTTTCTCCAGGGTAAGAACTTTTTATAAACCCTACTAAATCAGCCTACCCACACTAAGACAAGCACATTCCCTAACTGTAATCTGGCCACAATATATAATTAACAACTGCATGACCTCTGCAGGCCTCTGCAACACACTGAGCCGGGGGATTCGGCCTACTACAGGACCAGCTACAGACACAGACTAGCTGCGCACTCTAACCTAACTTTCATGCCTAATTACTGAAACAGGATCTGCAACTCAAATACTCCAAATACCCCTTTGTGCAAAAGAGGAAATAAACAACAGTTTTGTTGCTTTTAACCACTGACTCTGTTGACTCTGCAGCTCTTTTGAAACATAAATCCTCAGCAACATTCAATACCTGGCTTTCAAACTTAGCCTGGAGATAAAACCACTCTTTCCATGATTTGTTGCCGTGATTCTAGTACATTCTAGTACAGACCTTAACCCTTCCAGCCGCAATACACCACTGCTGTGCATCTTTTATTTATTGGCAGTGATTACAAGATCCTTTTGCTTGTTTTGAGGACTTGTTCTAACACCTCCATATACCTCATAAGTGTTTCTTGACATAAGACAATCTTGGCGCAGGAGAACCACGAGTCACGCCACGTGTATCTCTGGCCCAACATGACGGCTAAACGCAATATCAAACATGACAAAATGTCAAAATCTCTTACAGGGAAATCAAGCCTTATGTCCTCTTTTTTACATAGTTCAGACACAATGAATACCTCTCCTGCTTCCCAAAAAACTTGTGACAAAACCCCTCAAACCCTGTTACAGGAATCTCAACCAAACAGAACTTTACCAGCTGAATGCCAACTCTCTCCTTCATTTTTGCAAAATTTACCATCGAAAAAGGACATTGCGTACATAGTCCGTTCCTGTATTAGAGAAGAGCTGGCCGAATTTAAGCAGGACATTCACACCTTAGGTTTCCAAGTTGAATCTCTTGAAAGTAAGCAAGAAACCATTAAAGAGGATGTACAGCAACTAACTGACCAAGTAACCTCTCGGAGACCGTACTTTCTCTTCAAGATAAGCTCGACAACCTCGAGAACCGAAGCAGGCGCAAAAATATGCGTATCAGAGGAGTGCCAGAGTCAGTCTTGCCCAGGGATTTCCCAGTTTATTTGCAAGATCTATTTCTACATCTGAAAGAATCTTCCTATACTGAGGATATCCTATGGGTCAGAGCTCATAGAACTTTGAGACCAAAACCTCCTGACTCAGCTCCGCCACGAGATATCGTGATCCGTTTAAAGAACTTTCAAGAAAAAGAAATGCTCTTACGACAATCCCGCAAAACTCAGCCTGTAAGATTTAGAGGCAATGTCTTACAATTCTTCCAGGACTTATCAACCCGCACCTTACAACGCAGGAAAGAATTTTCACCTCTTACTACCATGTTAAGAAATAAGAGAATCCCCTACGGATGGGGCTTTCCAACACATCTTTGGACCATCAGCAATAACACCCGTGTCATCTGCAAAACTCCAGAGGACACTCAAACTTTTTGTACAGCACTTGGCCTTGAACCACCTATGGAATCACTACCTGAACCACAGAACTCACAAATCTCCAAGGGACGAATCAATCCAAATGAGTCCTGGCATACAGCCCTTCCTAAGAAAGCCAAAGCAAAAGAAGCCACCACAAGAAGGCAACCCACTACCGGCTTGACCTCCTCTGAAGACTCACCTTTGTGAACTCTTTTACACCTATCTCAGTAATACTAAACAAATAGATGGACATTTTGGCGAATGTTGCCCCTTCGGGAAAGGCAAGTACAGGTCATCATCATTTAGTCTAGTCTTTTTGCAACTCAGCAATTTAGAACCTTCTGTTATTATCAGAATGAGAGCAAAGATAGATTCTGACAACTCCTTTCCCACCTTGCCTACCTCATCCTCTCCCCCCTTCCCACCTATCCCTTCTCCTTCCTACCCACCCCTCCGACTTATCTACCTCACCTTCCCCACTCTAGGATTCCTATTCAATATAATTTAAAAAAATGTCAACTTCTCAGGGCACTTTATAGTACTGCCCCCAACTTACTCTCAGTTATGACCTATGATAGGCAGAGAGATTTTTTGTTTTTGGTTAATATGTCAATGTTTTTTATGGTTAATAATGTTATTATGTTTGTTATGAGAAACTGTTCAAGTTATCACCTGTCAAATGAATGTTTTTCTCCTGCAGAGATGTGCCCACACATTTGTAAGATACATATACGTAAAGTGCTCTATGTGACCTCATCCACACAACTAAACAACATACCCCAACAAACACACTATGTTGCCCAAAAATAAGAACGATGAAACTCGTAAACTAACCCTTCTCACACAAAATGCTAAGGGACTCAACTCACCCCACAAACAATCTAAAGCCCTTTTAGACCTTTCAAAAAGACAGGTAGACATCTTATTCCTACAAGAGACTCATTTTAAAAAAAAACAAAGAGCCCAAATATTTTGGGAAAACATTCACCACTCACTATCACAGCTCCAACACCTCAAAAAGAGGTGGAGTCAGTATTCTACTGCATAAGTCTCTCCCCTTCACCCATATCCAAACCTCTAGAGACACTGAGGGCCGTTTTCTCGGCCTAGTAGGTCTACTTTATGGTAGACCTATTACCCTGGTAAATATTTACGCCCCAAATGTAAAACAAACCCCTTTCTTTAAACAAACATTTAACCGCATTATAGACATCGCAAAAGGACCCATCTTTGTTGCAGGGGATTTTAATGTTCCCATTCACCCTACTAAGGATAGCTCCAATCCTACAATAGCGATATCAAAAAAAGTCACTAATGTATTATGGACAGGTTTGAGAAACCTTAACCTCCACGACACTTATCCACCAGGACACCCGAGACTATACCTTTTTCTCCCATCCTAACAGAACATATAGTCGCATAGATTACATTTTCACCAATCAACCTGCCCTAGCCTTAGTCAACAGATGTGTTATTTCCCCCACATCATGGTCAGACCATTCAGCGGTAAAACTAACCATATCATGGACAAACACCCCACTAACATCATATACGTGGAAACTAGACAACTCCCTTCTTAACAATCCAGACACAATTAAGAAACTTACTAGTACCATTGAAGAATATTTTAGATTGAATATCCCCTCAACGGCCAACAAATATACAATATGGGAAGCACATAAGTGCGTGCTCAGGGGCGAATTAATTAAATTAAAGGCTCATTTCCAAAAATTACATCGACAGCAATATAATGAGCTATCAAACACCTTTGCCTGACTGGATCTGGCCCATAAACAATCCCCTACAAATCCTGATATACTGACTGACTTACAAAACGCTAAACAAGCATTAGACGGTTTCCTACAAATAGAATACCAGACACTTCGCGCAAAAACTAACAGCATGTTTTATTATGAAAGCAATAGGTCAGGCAAGTTATTAGCAAGAGCCTTGAAAAAAAAGAGATTGAAATCCTATATTAACGAATTACAAACACCTAATTGTCCCCACACCCTAAAAACTACTAAAGAAATTCTACAATCCTTTCATGACTATTATTCCACCTTATATAATATTCAAAGAAATGCACCCTCTCAAGGCCCTACCCCAGCTCTGATCTCTTATATTTCCAGCGCACATCTACCCACTATAACAACTGATCAACTTAACACCCTTAACAAACCCATTACCCAAATTGAACTCACCACGGCCATAAAATCACTTAACAATGGGAAAAGCCCAGGGCCAGATGGTTTCACTGGAAAGTACTATCACACCTTCTCTTCTCAACTATCCCCTTATCTCACTCAATTATTCAACGAGGTAACGGACACTAACCCGTTCCCCCAATCCATGCTAGAAGCGCAAGTAGTAGTGATCCCAAAACCAGGTAAACCCCTACAACGCCCGCTAACTTTCGCCCAATCTCCCTTCTTAACATAGATATCAAACTTTACGCTAAAATATTAGCCACCCGCATCAACTTAATACTCCCAACAATTGTACATATTAATCAGGCAGGTTTCACTCCCCTTAGAGAAGCTAAAGATAATACGACCAAAATTCTATTACTAATGGAACATGCAGTTCACAACCATATCCCCTCCGCGTTCATTTCTATGGACGCGGAGAAAGCCTTTGATAGGCTAAACTGGCAATTTCTGAAGGAGACACTTACCCAATTTGGTTTCGACTCGACCTTTACTGGAAAAATATTCTCCCTTTATAACAGTCCCCAAGCCAAAATAAAGTTGAACAATACCTTGTCCCAACCATTTTCAATCACAAACGGAACGAGACAGGGATGCCCCCTCTCCCCTATATTATTTATCCTTGTAATGGAGGTCCTAGCATCACATATTAGACACAACACGGACATACAGGGGTTCAAAATTGCTCACCAGGAATATAAAGCTACCTTATACGCTGATGACCTCTTTCTCACACTAACACGACCTCAAAACTCACTTCCCCCCCCTCATTCAAACAATACACCAATACGGCAATTTTTCAAACTTCAAAATAAATATTACCAAATCAGAATTGCTCCCACTTGGACTACAGATGGAGGAAATCACTGCAATACAAGCACTCGCTCACTTTCGCATACAACCGCACGCTATAAAATACCTCGGTGTATATATCTCCCACCACACACAAGTCACACTGGACACCAATTATAAAGCCATAGCCGATTCAATCCAAAATATACTGCGCTCCTGGAACAATAAACCACTCTCATGGTTAGGCAGAATTAATTCAGTCAAAATGATTCTTCTCCCCAAATTACTATACCTCTTCCAAACACTACCGATCCCAATCCCCAAATCTGTGATACACAACCTTCAAAAATACTTCATCTCCTATATATGGCAACACAAAAGACCTCGGATAGCTACTGCCACCCTTTATCGCTCTAAAGAACTGGGCGGCCTTGGGATCCCAAACCTTACCCAATATAGACTGGCTAGCTTCTACACCAGAATAATACATTGGTGCAGACATTCAGTTCACAAAGAATGGGTTCTTCTAGAGCACTCGTTATCGAGTACTTCACATCTTGGCAGCAAGTGCTGGCTACATCCCTCCAAAAGAAACTTACCTACATATCTACCAATAATCACTTGAGAAACTTTAAAACTATGGGATACATCCATAAAACAACATAACCATATCTCAACTGTACCCTCCCCACTAACACCCCTTTGTGAAAATCCAGATTCTCCAATACCATTCCCCACACAAACAACTCAAACACCTCACATTATAAACTCTTCTCCCTGCCTTACAGTCATTCAAAACGGGAAAATCAAACCCTTAACCGAACTGGCCCCCATCCTAGACAAAATACATATAGAATGGTTTAAATACCAGCAACTAACAGACTTCCTTGTCAAACATCCGCATAAGCTATTACTTTTTCGCCCCCATACGGGTTACGAAAGCAGCTGCATCTATGACACCCTACACAGGGGCTTTCTATCTTTTACATACCAATTACTTATGCAACCGAGCAGCACATCTCTCCCCTCGTACACGCAAAAGTGGGAAACAGAGATAGGCATTACACAAACCCCTAAGGAATGGCAAAAAATCTTCTCTTGCATGACAAAATCCTCCTCATCCATTTATGTAATGGAAATGAATGTTAAGTTACTATATAGATGGTACTATACACCTCACCGACTTCACACCATTTTCCCTACACACTCACCGGAGTGTTGGAGAGGTTGCCAAAACATTGGCACTCCCACGCACATCTGGTGGACGTGCCCAACAGCCCAAACATACTGGGAAGCTATCAGAGTCGAATTCGAAAAAGTTCTATCTCTAAGTCTCAGGCTCGACATCTGGTTTTTCATCTTTAATAAATTTACCAAAATAACTTGCAAACTCCGACTAGCCCTACTGACCATCATGACAAACTCAGCAAAACAACTAATTCCTAAAAACTGGAAATGCAATACACTTCCATCTATCCAGGTCTGGAGAGAAACAACCACCCAATCTCTTCAACTAGAAAAATATTGCTTTACTCGTAACAAACAAGTAGCCGACTATGACTCGATATATTTTTTGTGGGAGGAATATCTTAATCAGACAACCCCCACACCCAAAACCACCACCCGAACATTCACTTCTTAAATGCATATTCACTGACTACCCTTAGCTGACAGGCCAGATGCCTTCTCCTATTACTTTGACTTGAACAGAAGGTCATTTCAAGAGCCCGATAATCACTGACACAACAATTTACGTTTCTGCAGGAACCATGTACATATGAATATACATTTATACATCCATTTGAATTGTTCATTGTATTTTCTCATTCACTTAATTTAATTGTTTCCTTTTTTTTTTTTTTTTTTCTTACCTAGTTTAAATAACTTACCTATGCAATCTAAATTTGCCCATTGAACGATAAATATATCTACAACTCATATATGTCGAAACACTGTGTCATGTATATGGAATCATTGTAACCACATTGTTGCATATGTAACTGTTTTAATTCTGCGTTGTATGCAGTAATTTTATGTTCAATAAAGCTTTTGAAAAAAAAAAAAAAAGAAAGAAATATAGTAAAGAGACATTGTGCTTATTAAAATACATATCAGGATTATAATAAAATATGCTATAGAGAAGAAAAATTACACCTTAAATATGTTAAACCATTAAGATACTAAGAGGGCAGAGGGGTTGGGGGGGGTTGAGGGGTGGGAGGGTGATGCCCAGAAGTGGAAGGTCCATCTGAAATTTATAATACACTTTTATAAATACATATATTATATGAAAATATATTATTATATTGATATAAATTAATATTCACCATCATTTTATATCTGTATTCATTTTCTCAAAAAATATTTATACAAAGTTACAATAATGACTATGTTTGAAGGTATTGATTGATTTGAAGCAAGTCTAGTTTATAATAATATTTAATTGATCCTTGAAACTCTGATTGCTCACTGGGATTTTTCATGGAAAGTTTGATCAATACATTAAAAATCAAATTTTTCAAAATCAACATTATGTGCTAATCTTTATGATTTTACAATATATTTCTCTTTTTAATAATATATCAGTACGTACATATGCATTTGATATTGAAACGCCAGAGTTCTTTTAGACACATGCCTGTGGATTGACTTTGGAGACTCCAAACAATTGCATAATATGGGAGTTTGTAATATGATCAAATATAAATGGCCGGGGACGCTTCCGGGCTGCGACCAAGATGGCCGACTTACTTTAGTGCTCTGAGGGCTCACTGATTAATCCGCTGCGTATCAGTGTATATTTTCTCAATCCATACTCAATTTATGTTTGATCTGGACTAATATAATTTTTCTGAGCAAAGCGATCTGACAAGAAGCCTAAATCTTGTGTGCTAAGGTACCGGAACGGCAGGCCTGCAGTGGCGACGCACATGTGTCTGAGGCCTTTGCCTAACCCCCCCGGTATATCCGGGTATAACAGCCGTTTTGAGCTGTAGAACTGAGGGAAGTCACAATCATCAGAATTGGAGCAGAAGCAGCTTCTATTATATAATCTACACAATCTGTGTACATCCACCTAAACAGCGGTGAAGATCTGCCATGGAAACAATAATGGCCGCTATAGATGTGTGGGAGAGGGAGACGCAGTCTCATATCTGGAGACATTTTGAGGAGTTAGAACACGAGCTGTATAAGGTCCTACAGTTACCGATACCCACAGAGCCCCTACAGAGATCAGGGACACTAAACACGAGAAGCATCGGAAATGGTTTACTGGCTGACATGACACAAGAGACCTCCACAGGACCAAAAGCTACATTGCCTATAGTGCGGATGGGGGAGGCCCGGATTCACCCGATCAAACCTGCAGCCGCAATAACGCTAATGGAGCCGCTCACAGACCAGCAGCTGTGCATATATGAGGAGTGCAGCCTGCAGATGGAGTGGCGATCCTTACCTACCAAGGATTTTAGACGGAATACAATCTTACCCTCTTTCTGGAGGAGCAAAGAGGTGAGAGTTCTATTCATCAGAGACCCGGTGTCCCCAATGGCTGGCCTAGAAGCGCAGACAGTCAGAAATTTTTGGCAAAAGGAGCCGCTAGACGATGCATCTGTGCGCACAGAACTTTTGGTATCTGGTAACCCCCAATACAGGAGAAGAGCTTTTGACTCATGGACCTTTCAAAGAGTAGGAGTCGGTTGAGAAGTTCAGTTCTGTGTTCTGTTCGTAAGCAACCTGTTTATGTTTATCCTATGAGACTTTTAAATGACTATATGATTTATTAGACTTAGAGGATCCCTAGCCTGTTTGAGATGCAAACACTGCAGTCACTGCTTACACCTTAACTCATGAGGCTCTGCCGGACAATATTGTTATTCTGCTCACAAAGTTCAAAATTGATATTTGCAGCTCATATAAACAGTTAGCTCTTTAGGGGGCTCCTAGAATTGATATTGCTAGTATGGGGGATGATGGGATGTAATTTCACCTGCGCTCCTTATTGTATTTTTCTCAAGTGGGGCAGATTTCTCTCATCCTACATTTGTGCAATTGCCTTTCTAGCATTTTTGATATGTATATATAGATAGCTTTAACTTGTTCCAATTTAAAATTGTTTAAATAACAAAGTCAGAGGCAGGTTATGTTAATGCTTTATCTGCACCTTGTTCCTTTGACATTATGCTGTGTATATGATTGCACTATGTACCTGCACTATTTAAGAGTCACCCTAGACATGATACCTAGACCTGGTTGGTACTTTTAACACGAAATTGTTTATTTGGCCATAGGATAGTTGAATGTTTTAGAGGGATAATATAGCCTTTAAACAACAGTGAATGTCAATGCAGATTCTAAAAGGGACATCCCTCCTGCAGGTCCATATTGGAATCTCTATACCTCTAGCAGGTGATTACTCTCATTCCTGATTATATTTCTGCTTTAATAGTACTGCAGACCATAGACCTTCCCTCATTGGGCACATGAGTGGCCCTGATCCTTTACTAAGTCACAGGTTTTATCAAAGTTTTTCAGGTTAAGTTTATTTTGTAGATTTGAACCCTAAAAATTCAGAAAATGGAGATTCTCCTCAGGGGATCCAAAAGTGGTCTCCGTACTTTCAGATGCTACCTTCTTTGGTTCTGTTTAGAGTGTCATAAGGGTCCATGAGTGGCCTTCTAGATCATTTTGAAGGCACAGAACGTAACTGGCATTAAATGTACTATCTAATTTATGATTGTTACAACATGTAATCACACTTTAACTAGGCAATCTAGTAAGTATTGATTGTATTTGTGGAACGTACCTATCTGTAAAACTTCTATTGACATGTATGCCTTGTTTACCTGTTAACGAATCTCAATAAAAACAATTACAAATATAAATGGCCACTCCACATAGCCTTTGAAACAAGGTAATCTCTGATTACCATATAGATTAAGATGATTGCCTTTGTAATCTTAAAAATAATAATTTTAAGCTTGATGGTTCAATCAATTACTATTCAGAATATATACACAGTAGATACTACCGTTCATATTAAATATTAAGACTAGAATGGTATCTATATGACATTACTTTTACAGAGTATGTTTGTATATATATCTTTTACATAAGGATGAAATGTATGTCATCCCAATATTAATAGCCACATTCAGAATTGATCTTTTTAGTTTAGAGGAATATTGTTTGTTTGAGTGAAATGGACAGTCTACACCTAAATCATTTTCAAATCCCTTTACATATCATATATCATGAAATTAAATCAATGAATTTCATCATGATTATGTTTTATGTATACTTAGAAGTGGCTGAGAAGCTTAGAACAATGATGACATAATGAGATGGTCTGCATCAGTTGATTAGCAATGACTGTACAATCATAAGATGATTATTGGTTGTTTGGATGTACTATGTATGTGACATCATGATGTCATTCATGACATGTTATACATAAATAAGCAATTAAATCCATAATTTCTATGTTCATGCTGCATGTTATAGAAAGGGGGGCAGTAGTGCATTTGAAAATAAATGGAATAATATATTTTAAAAGGACCAAGCTGTAGACTTTAGTTTATTCAATAGTATGATTTTGAAACAATACACGTTATATACATGTTGTTATATATATTTGACATACCATCAGACTCCAAGGGAGCCACATCCTCCTCCATCGCACATGTAACATCCATAGCTGTAAAATATAATGTGTTGTGTACACATTAAAATCAAATATTATAACATGTTACTGGTGCTCAAGGACACACATCACTGTTGCATTAAAGAGATTCTGAATCAAAGTTAGGAATTTCATCATTTTGATGGAGCACGCAGTTGAAATAAAATATATAATTATCGATGATTAATAATTCAATGTGATTGTCTGTATTTTGTAAATCAGGAAAAAAAACATAATACGTGGAACATTTAATAGTTATCATGTGTGTATCGCTTGATGATTGTTGTCTACATTTATTATATAATTAGAGGAGTACGTTATAAGTTTTATTCAAATGGAATGCTTCATCATAATCAGGATCCGAATATTTTTGAAAAAGACACCTTTTATGACGTATGAATGAGTAAATGGACTTACCAGCATCCTACAAAAGCAGGTCTGCATCAGTCCTGGATCCCTCCGTGCTTGTCAAAATAACTTCAACTATTAATTATATAAATAAATATTATGTAACACAATTTGTACATCAGCTTTAAATATACATATTTGGTATTATAAAATAAAAATATTCTAAACTATTAAAAATTATAACTTTCGAAATGTGAAGACTAGACCACTAATATTAACCACTGTATTCTATCAGCTACTATGTTTATACCAGATCTCCTGAAGCCTAGAAGTTACTATGTTATAGCCCTTTATCTAAATTTTACTGTTTCATAGTCTTTGTAACCTTCATAACGCAGCTCACACCCCCCCATTCAGATATTAAGCAGTGTTTATCCACTGAGAATCCAATTAGCACCCAACATAAGTCTGTATTTAAACAGTGCAACTATGACCTTGCTATATTCCAATGTGTATCTTTATATTGTCATTAAGCTTCCATTGGGTCCTAAATATGTGACTGTCTTACTCCTTTCCTTTCCTAAATAACTTGGTCCATAAGTGGCCGGCTAAATAGTCACTAAAGTATGCAATTAATATAGAAAAAATAGAGGTTTCTATAGCCCACTCTTTTTATTTTCTCTTTTTTGTCAGCCGTTATATATATATGGCTGTTAATATTGTTACATGGCATTCGTTGTATGTTTCGTTTTTTGTACGTGCACAACCTCAATAAAAGAATATTCAAGAAAAAAAAATATATTTTGAAATGTGAAGACTAGACCACTAATATTAAAATTAAATTTAGTAATACAGCAAGGTGAGTGGAAAGAAAATGATGTCTTTCACATATGTCCTATTACTTAAAATATTAGAAATCTGATTCTTATTATATTAATCTATGGCATATCTAAAAATAACAATTGGTTCCTGTTTTTAAATTAATCCAGACAGACAATTAACACTTTGAATAACAACTGGTGACAACTAGATCATAATACATGTGGCACATATATAAATATGTGCAATGTACAGTAATCTGGTTTCTGACACAACACATATTGATCACAATGCAAAACATAAGATATATTTTAAAATATGTCATGGTGCTGTTAGAATATGCTAATATATAAAGGTAATCCAAAAGTGAAAGATGTGATTTAAATCACAGTATTTTTTCATCAAAACAGTGTAATGATTAATAAAGATATTTTTTCTCTTTAGATAAATTCAATATCAATATTTGAGAATGTCACTCTAAAGGAATAGTCTATTCCATGGGGCCTATTTATCAAGCCGTCAACTGCAAATACGCTGGAATTCCGCAGCGTAATTGTGGAGAGTTTGATTTTACTTATTTATCAAAGGCTACAGACTGGCAAAAGTAGAATTTTGTGACGTAACATATGATCCGCCGGTCTCAGTCCAACACAGATCGATGCTTATGTCACAACAGATGTTCTGAATACAAATTCGGCACTAACTGACTACTTGTGCTAGTTATAAAAAATCTACCAGATACGCTCGCCACTATTCCGGCCCAGCGTACCTGGTTTTCAATCCGCCACCCTGGAGGCGGCGTATGCCATAGGAATCAATGGGAGTCTGAAAGCAGCGAAAGCTTATGTTCGCTGCTGCCCGATATTCCATTGATTCCTATGTTATAATAAAAGTAACGTTTACACCTAACACCCTAACATATACCCCAAATCTAAACACCCCTAATCTGCCACCCCCTACACTGCTGCCACCTACATTATACTTATTAACCCCTAATCTGCCGCCTCGATACCGCCACCACCTAAATAAAAGTTATTAACCCCTAATCTGCTGCTCCCGACACCGCTGACACCTACATAAAGTTATTAACCCCTATCCCGCTGCTTCTGGAGCCCACCACAACTAAATAAAGTCATTAACCCCTAAACCCCTGGCCTCCCACATCACTACAACTTACTAAACCTATTAACCCCTAAACCACCAGTCCCCCACATCCCATAAACTAAATTAAACTATTAACCCCTAAACCTAACAACCCGCTAACCTTACATTAAATATTAACTCTTCCCTATCTTATAATAAATTTAAACTTAACTTTAGATTTAAATTAAACTATATTAAACTACTTATTAACCTACCCTAACTGTTATACTAAAATTATATTAGACTATATTAAACTATAAATTAATCTACCCTAACTGTTATACTAAAATTATATTAAACTATATTAAACTAATTAATTTAATCTACCCTAACTATTATAATAAAATTACATTACACTATATTAAACTTATTAATTTAATCTACCCTGTTATACTAAAATTACATTTAACTACAAATTAAATTAACTATATTATATATTTAAATACCTAACTCTACTCAAATAATTTAAATCTACACTAAAAAATTACAAAGGTACAAAAAACTAACTAAGTTACAAAAAATAACAAACACTAAGTTACACAAAAAAATAAACACTAAGTTACAAAAAATAAAAAGAAATTATCAAAGCTTTAAACTAATTACACCTTATAACTAATTACCACTATGAAAATAAAAAAGTCCCCCCAAAATAAAAAAACCCTAGCCTACAATAAACTAAAAATAGCCCTTAAAAGGGCCTTTTGCGGGGCATTGCCCCAAAGTAATCAGCTCTTTTACCTGTAAAAAAAAAATACAAATACCCCCCAAAAGTAAAACCCACCACCCACACAACCAACCCCCCAAATAAAAAGCTAACTAAAAAAACCTAAGTTCCCCATTGCCCTAAAAAGGGCATTTGGATGGGCATTTAGCTCTATTGAAGCCCAAAGCCCTAACCTAAAAAATAAAACCCACCCAATAAACCCTTAAAAAATCCTAACACTAACCCCAGAAGATTTACTTACAGTTTTGAAGATCCGACATCCATCCTCCAAGAACCCGGGAGAAGTCCTCAACAAAGCGGCCGAAGTCTTCATCCAAGCCTGCAGAAGTCTCCACCCAGACGGCATCTTCTATCTTCATCCATCCAGCGCGGAGTGGCTCCATCTTCAAGACATCCGACGCGGAGCATCCTCTTCTTTCCAATGACTACCGACAAATGAAGGTTCCTTTAAATGACGTCATCCAAGATGGCGTCCCTTAGATTCCAATTGGCTGATAGAATTCTATCAGCCAATCGGAATTAAGGTTGAAAAAATCCTATTGGCTGTTGCAATCAGCCAATAGGATTGAGCTTTCATCCTATTGGCTGTTGCAATCAGTCAATATGTTTGAGCTCGCATTCTATTGGCTGATTGGATCAGCCAATAGGATGAAAGCTCAATCCTATTGGCTGATTTCAACAGCCAATAGAATTTTTTCAACCTTAATTCTGATTGGCTGATAGAATTCTATCAGCCACTCGGAATCTAAGGGATGCCATCTTGGATGACGTCATTTAAAGGAACGCTTCATTCATCGGTAGTCGTCGGAAAGAAGATGATGCTCTGCGTCGGATGTCTTGAAGATGGAGCCGCTCTGCACCGGATGGATGAAGATAGAAGATGCCGTCTGGGTGAAGATTTTGCGGGCTTGGATGAAGACTTCGACGCTTCGTTGAGGACTTCTCCCGGCTTCTTGGAGGATGGATGTCGGATATTCAATACTGTAAGCAAATCTTCTGGGGTTAGTGTTAGGATTTTTTAAGGGTTTATTTGGTGGGTTTTAGTTTTAGATTAGGTCTTGGGCTGCAATAGAGCTAAATGCCCTTTTAAGGGCAATGCCCATCCAAATGCCCTTTTCAGGGCAATGGGGAGCTTAGGTTTTTTTGGATTAGCTTTTTATTTGGGGGGTTGGTTGTGTGGGTGGTGGGTTTTACTGTTGGGGGGTAAAAGAGCTGATTACTTTGAAACAATGCCCCGCAAAAGGCCCTTTTAAGGGATATTTGTATTTTATTGTAGGCTAGGGATTTTTTATGGGGGGGGGGGTATTTTCATAGGGCCCTTAGATTAGGTGTAATTTGTTTAAAGCTTTGATAATTTCATTTTTATTTTTTGTAACTTAGTGTTTATTTTTTTGTGTAACATAGGCCTAGATTTAGAGTTGGGCGGTAGCCGTCAAAACCAGCGTTAGAGGCTCCTAACGCTGGTTTTTACTGCCCTCTGGTATTTGGAGCCAGTCATTAAAGGGTCTAACGCTCACTTTCCAGCCGCGACTTTTCCATACCGAAGATCCCCTTACATCAATTGCGTATCCTATCTTTTCAATGGGATCTTTATAACGCTGGTATTTAGAGTCGTGGCTGAAGTGAGCGTTAGAAATCTAACGACAAAACTCCAGCCGCAGAAAAAAGTCAGTAGTTAAGAGCTTTCTGGGCTAACGCCGGTTTATAAAGCTCTTAACTACTGTGCTCTAAAGTACACTAACACCCATAAACTACCTATACACCCCTAAACTGAGGTCCCCCCACATTGCTGCCACTCTATTAAAAAATTTTAACCCCTAATCTGCCGACCGCACGCCACTGCCACCTACGTTATCCCTATGAACCCCTAATCTGCTGCCCCTAACACCGCCAACCCCTATATTATATTTATTGACCCCTAATCTGCCCCCCTCACCGTCGCCTCCACCTGCCTACACTTATTAACCCCTAATCTGCCGAGCGGACCGCAACGCTACAATAATAAAGTTATTAACCCCTAATCCGCCTCACTCCCGCCTCAATAACCCTATAATAAATAGTATTAACCCCTAATCTGCCCTCCCTAACATTGCCGAACCTAACTTCAAGTATTAACCCCTAATCTGCCGATCGGAACTCACCGCTACTCTAATAAATTTTTTAACCCCTAAAGCTAATTCTAACCCTAACCCTAACACCCCCCTAAGTTAAATATAATTTTATTCTAACGAAATAAATTAACTCTTATTAAATAAATTATTCCTTTTTAAAGCTAAATACCTGTAAAATAAATCCTAATATAGCTACAATATAAATTATAATTATATTGTAGCTATTTTAGGATTAATATTTATTTTACAGGTAACTTTGTAATTATTTTAACCAGGTACAATAGCTATTAAATAGTTAAGAACTATTTAATAGTTACATAGTTAAAATAATTACAAAATTACCTGTAAAATAAATCCTATCCTAAGTTACAATTAAACCTAACACTACACTATCAATAAATAAATTAAATAAACTACCTACAATTATCTACAATTAAACCTAACACTACACAATCAATAAATAAATTAAATAAACTACCTACAATTATCTACAATTAAACCTAACACTACACTATCAATAAATAAATTAAATACAATTCCTACAAATAAATACAATTAAATAAACTAACTAAAGTACAAAAAATAAAAAAGAACTAAGTTACAAAAAGTAAAAAAATATTTACAAACATTAGAAAAAAATTACAACAATTTTAAACTAATTACACCTACTCTAAGCCCCCTAATAAAATAACAAAGACCCCCAAAATAAAAAAATGCCCTACCCTATTCTAAATTACAAAAGTTCAAAGCTCTTTTACCTTACCAGCCCTTAAAAGGACCTTTTGTGGGGCATGCCCCAAAGAATTCAGCTCTGTTGCCTGTAAAAAAAAACATACAATATCCCCCCCCCAACATTACAACCCACCACCTACATACCCCTAATCTAACCCAAACCCCCCTTAAATAAACCTAACACTAAGCCCCTGAAGATCTTCCTACCTTGTCTTCACCATGCCAGGTATCACCGATCGTTCCAGGCTCCGAAATCTTCATCCAAGCCCAAGCGGGGGCAAGACATCCATCATCCGGCGGCTGAAGAGGTCCAGAAGAGGCTCCAAAGTTTTCATCCTATCCGGGAAGAAGAGGCGATCTTCTATCTTCATCCGATGACGACCGGCTCCATCTTGAAGACCTCCACCGTGGACCCATCTTCTTCTTCCGACGACTTCCCGACGAATGACGGTTCCTTTAAGGGACGTCATCCAAGATGGCGTCCCTCGAATTCTGATTGGCTGATAGGATTCTATCAGCCAATCGGAATTAAGGTAGGAAAACAGCCAATAGATCGGAACAGCCAATAGAATGCGAGCTCAATCAGCCAATCAGAATTTTCCTACCTTAATTCCGATTGGCTGATAGAATCCTATCAGCCAATCGGAATTCGAGGGACGCCATCTTGGATGACGTCCCTTAAAGGAACCGTCATTCGTCGGGAAGTCGTCGGAAGAAGAAGATGGGTCCGCGGTGGAGGTCTTCAAGATGGAGCCGGTCGTCATCGGATGAAGATAGAAGATGCCGCTTGGATCAAGATGGTTGCCGGTCCGGATTGCCTCTTCTTCCCGGATAGGATGAAGACTTTGGAGCCTCTTCTGGACCTCTTCAGCCGCCGGATGATGGATGTCTAGCCCCCGCTTGGGCTTGGATGAAGATTTCGGAGCCTGGAACGATCGGTGATACCTGGCATGGTGAAAACAAGGTAGGAAGATCTTCAGGGGCTTAGTGTTAGGTTTATTTAAGGGGTGTTTGGGTTAGATTAGGGGTATGTGGGTGGTGGGTTGTAATGTTGGGGGGGTATTGTATGTTTTTTTTACAGGTAAAAGAGCTGAATTCTTTGGGGCATGCCCCACAAAAGGTCCTTTTAAGGGCTGGTAAGGTAAAAGAGCTTTGAACTTTTGTAATTTAGAATAGGGTAGGGCATTTTTTTATTTTGGGGGTCTTTGTTATTTTATTAGGGGGCCTAGAGTAGGTGTAATTAGTTTAAAATTGTTGTAATTTTTTTCTAATGTTTGTAAAAAAAATTTTTTTTTTGTAACTTTTTTATTTTTTGTACTTTAGTTAGTTTATTTAATTGTATTTATTTGTAGGAATTGTATTTAATTTATTTATTGATAGTGTAGTGTTATGCAAAAGAACGTAGGGGGGGCCCTATCAGGAATATAACAGAGAACTTAAAAGGTGGTATTAGATAACCAATTAGTGTACTAACCTCAATGAGGATATTAATATAGGGTGTCTATACTGGTCTAAGACTAACATATAAACAACAATATTAGTGGTATCGTTAGAAACTCCCATTTACCTCCTAAGAGAAAGAATTATAATGGATATATAACCAGCCAAATTACAGGAGTAAACATGTGATCAGCACTCTAATGTGGAGTTACCACTGTGTAAATGTAAAGTCCAATTTGTAGAAGACAGTGGGTCCTATAGTGATGGTGGTGATGGATAGTCACAGGGATGGGCACAGGCAGCTATCTGTGAAGATCCAGGCCGGGATCCAAAACAGCAATCTAAGAAGACAAGAAGAGACAGAAGCGCTACATGGCCCAATATTGTCTGGTCCAGAGGATAGATATGTGTGAATAATTCAATATAAACTCACATTTAGAAAAGCACCTCAATTAGTGCTATTGCAGCAGTCTGGGATTTATACATGTATGAAGCCTGATGAAACAGCCTAGAGCTGAGAAACGAGTCGCTTTGTTTTTATATTTAAAATAAAACTTTTTATATATTGGGACACTTGCTATTTTTCTTTGTTACCACATCGCTTTATGCTGAGAGGAGCCTATTGCACTGGTCCTCTCTCTCTATTACTGGAGGCTCCTGGATTTCCTGGTATCCTGTAAGCACCTGATTAAGTCTGGTGGGTGACCATATTGATCCCATCCTGCCTCTATAGCATCAAAGGAGATGCTACAACAAATGTGAGTACCCTTCTCAAAAACTTATTGACTCATATTTGCTAAGACAATACTAGGCCATATAGGCACCTTTGTCCCTTTGTGTTGTTCATCTAGACATCACAGCTACAACGAAATTTGGTCTCCTGGGTGACTAATAGAAATCCCAGACTGCTGCAATAGCACTAATTGAGGTGCTTTTCTAAATGTGAGTTTATATTGAATTATTCACACATATTTATCCTCTGGACCAGACAATATTGGGCCATGTGGCGCTTCTGTCTCTTCTTGTCAGTGTAGTGTTAGGTTTAATTGTAGATAATTGTAGGTAGTTTATTTAATTTATTTATTGATAGTGTAGTGTTAGGTTTAATTGTAACTTAGGTTAGGATTTATTTTACAGGTAATTTTGTAATTATTTTAACTAGGTAACTATTAAATAGTTATTAACTATTTAATAGCTATTGTACCTGGTTAAAATAAATACAAAGTTGTCTGTAAAATAAATAGTAATCCTAAAATAGCTACAATATAATTATAATTTATATTGTAGCTATATTAGGGTTTATTTTACAGTTAAGTATTTAGATTTAAATAGGTGATAATTTATTTAATAAGAGTTAATTTATTTTGTTAGATAAAAATTATATTTAACTTAGGGGGGTGTTAGTGTTAGGGTTAGACTTAGCTTTAGGGGTTAATACATTTATTATAGTAGCGGTGAGCTCCGATCGGCAGATTAGGGGTTAATTATTGTAGGTAGCTGGCGGCGAACATTGTGGGGGGTAGATTTGGGGTTAATAAATATAATATAGGGGTCGGCGGTGTTAGAGGCAGCAGATTAGGGGTACATAGGGATAATGTAGGTAGCGGCGGTATACGGAGCGGCAGATTAGGGGTTAAAAATAATATGCAGGTGTCAGCGATAGTGGGGGTGGCAGATTAGGGGTTAATAAGTGTAAGGTTAGGGGTGTTTAGACTCGGGGTTCATGTTAGGGTGTTAGGTGCAGACGTAGGAAGTGTTTCCCCATAGAAAACAATGGGGCTGCGTTAAGAGCTGAACGCTGCTTTTTTGCAGGTGTTAGGTTTTTTTTCAGCTCAAACTGCCACATTGTTTTCTATGGGGATATCTTGCACGAGCACGTTTTTTAAGCTGGCCCCGTCCGTAAGCACCGCTGGTATCTAGAGTTGCAGTGGCGTTAAATTATGCTCTACACTCCCTTTTTGGAGCCTAACGCACTGAAAACCCAGCCATTCTGTGAACTCTAAATACCAGCGGTATTTAAAAGGTGCGGGGGGAAAAAGCACGCGTAGCTAACGCACCCCTTTGGCCGCCAAACTCTAAATCTAGCCGTTAGTGTTTGCTATTTTTTGTAACTTACGGCTAGATTTAGAGTTTGGCGGCCAAAGGGGTGCGCTAGCTATGCATGCTTTTTTTCCCCCACACCTTTTAAATACCACTGGTATTTAGAGTTCACAGAATGGCTGGGTTTTCAGTGCGTTAGGCTCCAAAAAGGGAGCGTAGAGCATAATTTAATACCACTGCAACTCTAGATACCAGCGGTGCTTACGGACGCGGCCAGCTTCAAAAACGTGCTTGTGCATGATATCCCCATAGAAAACAATGGGGCAGTTTGAGCTGAAAAAAAAAAAAAAAGCAGAATTTTCCTACCTTAGTTCCGATTGGCTGATAGAATCCTATCAGCCAATCGGAATTCGAGGGACGCCATCTTGGATGAAGTAATTTAAAGGAACCGTCATTCGGCTAGTAGGCGTCGCTTGAAGAGGTTGGATCCGCGTCGGCTGGGAAGAAGATAGATCCGCTCCGCTCCGGAAGAAAGAAGATTGAAGATGCGGCTTGATAGAAGACTTCATGCCGTTGATGGACTTCCGACTTCAGCCCGATGATGGATTTCTTCAGCCGCCGCTTGGATCCAGACTTCAGCCCGAGGATGGACGTCACTTTTCAGCCCCCCGCTTAGGCTTGGATCAAGACTTCGGACCCTCTTCTGGACAGATCGGGACCCGATGAGGTGAAGACAAGGTAGGGAGATCTTCAGGGGCTTAGTGTTAGGTTTATTTAAGGGGGGTTTGGGTTAGATTAGGGGTATGTGGGTGGTGGGTTGTAATTTTGGGGGGGGTATTGTATGTTTTTTTTTACAGGCAAAAGAGCTGAATTCTTTGGGGCATGCCCCGCAAATGGCCCTTTTCAGGGCTGGTAAGGTAAAAGAGCTTTGAACTTTTTTAATTTAGAATAGGGTAGGGCATTTTTTTATTTTGGGGGGCTTTGTTATTTTATTAGGGGGCTTAGAGTAGGTGTAATTAGTTTGAAATTGTTGTTATATTTTTCTAATGTTTGTAAATATTTTTTTATTTTTTGTAACTTAGTTCTTTTTTATTTTTTGTACTTTAGTTAGTTTATTTAATTTTATTTATTTGTAGGTATTGTATTTAATTAATTATTGATAGTGTAGTGTTAGGTTTAATTGTAGATAATTGTAGGTATTTTATTTAATTAATTTATTGATAGTGCAGTGTTAGGTTTAATTGTAGACAATTTTAGGTATTGTATTTAATTAATTTATTGATAGTGTAGTGTTAGGTTTAATTGTAACTTAGGTTAGGATTTATTTTACAGGTAATTTTGTAATTATTTTAACTATTTTAGCTATTAAATAGTTCTTAACTATTTAATAGCTATTGTACCTGGTTAAAATAAATACAAAGTTGCCTGTAAAATAAATATTAATCCTAAAATAGCTATAATATACTTATAATTTATATTGTAGCTATATTAGGGTTTATTTTACAGGTAGGTATTTAGCTTTAAATAGGAATAATTTATTTAATAAGAGTTAATTTATTTTGTTAGATAAAAATTATATTTAATTTAGGGGGGTGTTAGGGTTAGAATTAGCTTTAGGGGTTAATACATTTATTAGAATAGCGGTGAGCTCCAGTCGGCAGATTAGGGGTTAATGTTTGAAGTTAGGTGTTGGCGATGTTAGGGAGGGCAGATTAGGGGTTAATACTATTTATTATAGGGTTATTGAGGCGGGAGTGAGGCGGATTAGGGGTTAATAACTTTATTATAATAGCGGCGCGGTCGGCAGATTAGGGGTTAATAAGTGTAGGCAGGTGGAGGCGACGTTGAAGGGGGCAGATTAGGGGTTAATAAATATAATATAGGGGTCGGCGGTATTAGGGGCAGCAGATTAGGGGTACATAGGGATAATTTAGCTGGCGGCGGTGTACGGAGCGGCAGATTATGGGTTAAAAAAAATTATAGAGTGGCGGCGATGTGGGGGGGCCTCGGTTTAGGGGTACATAGGTAGTTTATGGGTGTTAGTGTACTTTAGAGCACAGTAGTTAAGAGCTTTATAAACCGGCGTTAGCCCAGAAAGCTCTTAACTACTGACTTTGTTCTGCGGCTGGAGTTTTGTCGCTAGATTTCTAACGCTCACTTCAGCCACGACTCTAAATACCGGCGTTAGAAAGATCCCATTGAAAATATAGGATACGCAATTGACGTAAGGGGATCTGCGGTATGGAAAAGTTGCGGCTGGAAAGTGAGCGTTAGACCCTTTAATGACTGGCTCCAAATACCAGAGGGCGGTAAAAACCAGCGTTAGGAGCCTCTAACGCTGGTTTTGACGGCTACCGCCCAACTCTAAATCTAGGCCTTAGTTTTTTGTAACTTTGTAATTTTTTTGTGTAGATTTAAATTATTTGAGTAGGGTTAGGTGTTTAAATATATAATATATTTAATTTAATTTGTAGTTTTATGTAATTTTAGTATAAAAGTTAGGTTAGATTAATTTTTATTTTAATATAGTTTAATGTAATTTTAGTTTAAAAGTTAGGTTGGATTAATCATTAATTTAATATAGTTTAATATAATTTTATTATAATAGTTAGGGTAGGTTATTTATTAATGTAATATAGTTTAATGTAATTTTATTATAATAGCTAGGGTAGGTTAATGAATAATTTAATATAGTTTAATGTAATTTTATTATAATAGTTAAAATAGGTTAATTAATAGTTTAATATAGTTTAATTTAAATCTAAAGGTAAGTTTAAATTTATTATAAGATAGGGATGAGTTAATATTTAATATAAAGTTAGTGGGTTGTTAGGTTTAGGGGTTAATACATGTATTTAGTTGCGGTGGGCTTCTGGAGCGGCAGGATAGGGGTTAATAACTTTATGTAGGTGGCAGCGGTGTAGGGAGTGGAGGAATAGGGGTTAATACGTTTATTAGAGTGAGGGGGTGATAGGGAGTGACAGATTAGGGGTTAATAAGTATAATGTAGGTGATGGTGGGCTCCGGGAGCGGAGGAATAGGGGTTAATAAGTTAATTAGAGTGACAGTGGGCTCCAGGAGCAGTGGTTTAGGGGTTAATAACTTTATTTAGTTGCGGCGGGGTCCGGGATCGGCGGGATAGGGGTTAAATAGTTTAGTATAGTGTGGGTATTTAGTGACAGTATACAAATAAAGCTGGGAAAAAGCAGAAGAGCAGCGAGATCGATGACTGTTAGTTAACAACAGTCAGCTGCTAATTTCCCCGTACTTGGTGTGCAGCTTTTTGACAGCTTTTTTGTTAAATATGGAGAACGTATTCAGGTCCACGTCAGCAAAGTTAGGCGATGT
This sequence comes from Bombina bombina, assembly GCF_027579735.1. NCBI lineage: Eukaryota > Metazoa > Chordata > Amphibia > Anura > Bombinatoridae > Bombina > Bombina bombina. The sequence goes on along the minus strand of NW_026511861.1, from coordinate 200,845 downwards.
CAGGTGAGCGTATTGATGCCGGCGAATGCAGCACAGTTGACGGCTTGATAAGTAGGCCCCATATGTTGATGTAATGAATCGGATAGAGCATGCAATTTCAATCAAATATATAATTTCCTCCTATTATCATGAATATTTAATTATCCTTCTCTCCTTATGATAAAAATAAAATATCAAATCGAAATCATATGAGATAAATATTTATATATTCTGCACATGTGTAAAAATGTGTTAGTGTTGCCTAAATGTAGCCACCAACTGTCAAGCACTACCCAGCTGCTGAATCCAAAATGGGCAGGACTCGAAGATTACATTCAAATAAAGATAGCAAGATTGTGAGGAATATCTTCGAATACTACTAAATTGTAATTTTGATTATAATGGAACTTGATCTCTGAATTGTGATTCTTCTTTTTAAATACACTTGAAATCTAATTAGAGGATACATGTTAATATAGATCAATGGGAATGTATTAGGCAATGTTATGTCCAAATGTGTAAGCCAAAAGTGAAGTATAATGAGACATACCAGACTGGGACAACCCCGAGCTTGAGGGTCCAGCACCAACATCCTTATCTGTAAAATATTCAATCACGATTGGATGTTATTAATATAAATCATAACTTTAACACAAACAACCATACATTGTTTTTCAATTTGACAAAGATAAACATATTTTAATTCTTCACGTGAGTCCATTGTTTTCTAAAATGTATTTATAAATAAAGAGATCATGTATGTTTATTTTAAAATCTTTTTTGTTGTTGACTGTCCCTTTGAGTCATTTTATGTATTCTTGCATTGTCATAAATTGTTATACATTGATCTGTAAATTTTTAATTTTATATTGCTAGTATAGCTTTTGTAATTTAGAATATTGAAAATCAGGATACTGTATTCTTAACATTTATACTAATTAATGTATACATTTGACCAACATGTCTAAATTAACGCCACTGTTACACATGTTCACGTCCACTGTTACACATGTTCACGTAATATCTTCCATGATCATTGCGCGATAATTAAAAGTGTAATTGTGCATCCTTGATTTTGAATAGATTTGGATCTAGTAGTGTGATGAGTATATTTTTTAAAGCTTTAGAATATATTTACAATTGTGTGTATCATGATATTCCAATAGGATCATTGTAAAGATTTAATTATACAAATTAATATTTCTAAGTTTTGTATGAATCGATTTTAAAAGTATGAATTGGCGGAGGATATGGATTTGACGGATGCACAATTTCATTTTATCTCTGTGACGCATATTCAGGAGAGGGCAAGAAAAAGCATTATTCCTATTTGATGTATGATGATTAGTCATACATCATGGTCTGAGGACCGGGTGGCAGAAAATCTCCGGGGGAAATGGAGATTGAGGAGGGCGCATAAAGCCTCCTCATGAGGTTGTAGAATAATTTTCCATGGAGGTGGGCCTGGCTCCTCACCTCTCCGACGGGCACTTATCCACTCTCTCATGAAGCAGACTTTATAACGCAGTCGCAACCTCATATCCCTGAATCTCCGGATGATTTTCTCAGTGCTCCTCTGGATGTCTGACACCCCATTCACAGAAAGGGTGATAGACACCCAGAGGGCCCATTTGAAAGCCTCAGTCATCAACTTCTTCTCAGCCGCAAAACAGCTGCTGATAAAACTCCTCCGCGTACACCAGTGCAGAACTTTCCTTTCTGGTGAACCTGGGAGACATCCTGCCAAAATTCAGGCATAAGAGAACTGACAAAATGGCTATGTTTAATGGACTTTTATATGCGGAAGTAAACATGAGATAAACCATGGGACATGGTATCTGTACATCTGATTGGATAAAATACTGTAATTTTGTTAGCATGTCTGTGAGGCCATACTGAGTCAAGTTGTGTTTGTGTGATGAACTCTGATTGGCCATTACTTAATGGTTCATGGATTCATATATTTGTAACTTACATACACATACCTCCTGGGGGTGCTGTTACTACATTTGGCATGTAGACTTTTCTTTAGAATTTATGAGAATGGAATGCGTATATGTGAACCATATATAATATACGGAATCCGTTAAATATTAATATATTTTGTTCACATTTGAACTAGATTTTATTTTTAATCACGATAGTAAATATAATCCAGTCACATTAGTAAATGTTTATGTCACATTTCGATGTTTAATATTGATCAATAAATGTGTAACATTGTTCAAGTTATTTAAAAAAGTTTACAAATATTTTAGATTCAAGAATGTAAATATTGTATGTATTCATTGTTTATTAAATAAATATTGTGACTTATTGGGAAGTATTGACAGTGCTCTTTTAAATGAATTTACAATCCCAACAATGCACATCCATTGTGTGCTAAGTGACAGTGTGAAATTATATTCGACTTTTCATAAATGCGAATCTCTTGTTGAAAGATTCGTTTACCTTGCTATATTTCAATAATGGTGAAATGCGTTCTTCGTATTTATAATGGACGTTACTTTGAGAAAATAAAGGGATATTTTTTTATGTAAATTCAACGTCTCTGATCCTTATTTATAAAAATCAAATAGAGCATGTATTTGTCTGAAATGTTCACATATAATTTTCTTTTTCATGGTGTCTTTATTATTAAGGAGCAGATATGCAATATTGTGAAGTATCTAAAGACATCTGGCTAACCATTGCAACTATGCATTGTTGCCCACCCACAAATAAGCAGATATCTCCCAGTCTATGTATATTGTTTTTTAAACTTAGGATAACAAGAGAATGAATCATATGTAATTATCTTAGTAAAAGGTTATTTCCTATTCAAATCTGCTCTGTCGAAATCATGGAAGATTAACTTTGGGTTCCAATCAGCCAATAGGATTGAGCTCTCATTCTATTGGCTAATTGTAACAGTCGATAGGATTTTAGCATCTCTAATTCCTGTTGGCTAATAGGAATGCAAGGGATCCATCTTGGATTGCGTTACTTGCATTGAAAAATCATTGTACGGTGGCGACCGTATGAAGAGGATGCTCTGTGCCAGATGTCTTCAGGATGGACGCACTCTGCTCCGGCTGGATGAAGATAGAAGAGACCATCTGGATGAAGACTTCTTGCCACGTGGAATGAAGACTTTGCGGCTGGATGAAGATAAAAGAGGCCACCTAGATGAAGACTTCTTGCCGACTGGATGATGACTTCGCCGGCTGGATGGATCCTTCAAGCGGGACTTCAAGAACTGTGAGTGGATCGTCGTAGGATAGTGTTAGGTTTTTTAAGGTTTTTTTTGGGTTGGATTTATTTTTAGATTAGGGTCTGGGCAGTAAAAGAGCTAAATGCCCTTTTAAGGGCAATGCCCATACAAATGCCCTTTTCAGGGCAATAGATAGCTTAGGTTATTTTAGATTTTTTTATATGGGGGTTGGTTGGTTGGTTTGGTGGTGGGTGGGTTTTACTGTTGGGGGGTATTTGTATATTTTTTTACTGGTAAAAGAGCTGATTTATTTGGGGCAATGCCCCACAAAAGTTCCTTTTAACGGTCATTGGTAGTTTATTGTAGGGTAGAGTTTTTTTTATTTTAGGTGTTTTTTTTTATTTTGATAGGGCTATTAGATTAGGGGGTCGATCCGATAAAAATCGTCGCCCGCAAAAGCTGGCGACGTCAATATTTGCGCGGGTTTGGTATCCTATATACGGTGTAACCTAGAAGTTACGCGCGTATATTTCTGCCGTCGCCGTAGTTTTTTGGGCCATAGGCAGGTATACCAAACCCGCGCAATTTGGTATCCAATAAACAGCGTAAGGACTTACGTGGCGAAAATGGAGAAATCTTACTCCATTTTCACCTCACCACAAAAAGCAGCCGTAAGAAGCCTTACGCTGACTATTGGAGCTCCGTAACTCCCTAAACTGGCTGCTAAAATAAACACCTAACGCATGCGCAATGTCTATCTCCCTGTCAACCGCGATCTTCTAAAATAAACCTAACACCTAACGCATGCGCAATGTCTATCTCCCTGTCAACCGCGATCCCCCGCCGCAATCCCTAATAAAGTATTTAACCCCTAAACCGCCGCCATCTACATAAACTAACTGATCTATCCCCTAATGTGAACCCCTAAAACCGCCACCATCTAACTGATCTATCCCCTAATGTGAACCCCTTACACCGCCGCCATCTATATTAAAATTATTAACCCCTAATTTAATCTACCTACCCCGCCGCCAGCTATATTATCTATGTTATGAACTATTTAATAGCTACCTAGTTAAAATAATTACCCAATTACCTGTAAAATAAATCCTAACCTAAGTTACAAATATACCTACACTATCAATAAATTAAATAAACTACAAATATCTATCTAAAAATACAATTAAATAAACTAAACTAAATTACAAAAAAAAACAAACACTAAATTACAAAAAATAAAAAAAAGATTACAAGATTTTTAAGCTAATTTCAAGTTCAATCCGATTGGCTGATTGGTTCAGCCAATCGGATTGAACTTGAATCTGATTGGCTGATTCAATCAGCCAATCAGATTTTTCTACCTTAATTCCGATTGGCTGATAGAATCCTATCAGCCAATCGGAATTCGGCGGACGCCATCGTGGATGACGTCATTTAAAGGAACCTCATTCGTCGGGAAGTCGTCGTGCCGGATGGATGCTCTGCGGCGGAGGAGCGAACAAAGAAGATTGAAGATGCCGATTTGCTTGAAGACATCGCCGATGGAAGAAGACTCTCTGCCGCTTGCTTCAAGACATCGCCCGGATGGAAGAAGACTTCACTGCCGCTTGCTGGAACACATCGCCTGGATCGGATGATGAGTTCGGCCCGGCTGGGTGAATACAAGGTAGGGAGATCTTCAGGGGGGTAGTGTTAGGTTTATTTAAGGGGGGTTTGGGTTAGATTAGGGGTATGTGGGTGGTGGGTTGTAATGTTGGGGGGTGGTATTGTGTTTTTTTTTGCAGGCAAAAGAGCAGTTTTCTTTGGGGCATGCCCCCACAAAAGGCCCTTTTAAGGGCTGGTAAGGTAAAAGAGCTTTGAACTTTTTTTAATTTAGAATAGGGTAGGGAATTTTTTATTTTGGGGGGCTTTATTATTTTATTAGGGGGCTTAGAATAGGTGTAATTAGCTTAAAAATCTTGTAATCTTTTTTTTTTTTTTTGTAATTTAGTGTTTTTTTTTTTGTAATTTAGTTTAGTTTATTTAATTGTATTTTTAGATAGATATTTGTAGTTTATTTAATTTATTGATAGTGTAGGTGTATTTGTAACTTAGGTTAGGATTTATTTTACAGGTAATTGGGTAATTATTTTAACTAGGTAGCTATTAAATAGTTCATAACTATTTAATAGCTATTATACCTAGTTAAAATAATTAACAATTTACCTGTAAAATAAATATAAACCCTAACATAGCTATAATGTAATTATTAATTACATTGTAGCTATCTTAGGGTTTATTTTATAGGTAAGTATTTAGATTTAAATAGGAATATTTTAATTAATTATATTAATATTAGATTTATTTTAATAAGAGTTTAGTTAGGATGTTAGAGTTAGATAGGGTTATTATACTTAATATATATATAATATAATAACGATATTAACTATATTAACCCTAATATAATTAGGGTTAATATATATAATATAATAACTATATTAACTATATTAACCCTAATATAATTAGGGTTAATATAGTTAATATAGCTGGCGGCGGTGTAGGGGGATTAGATTAGGGGTTAATACATTTATTATAGGTGGCCGCGGTGTAGGGGGATGTAGATTGTAGGCAAAAGAGCAGTTTACTTTGTGACAAAGCCCCGCCAAAAGCCCTTTTAAGGGCTGGCAAAAGAGCTGTTACTTTGGGGCAATGCCACGCAAAAAGCCCTTTTCAGGGCTATTTGTAGGGTTAGACTTAGGTTTAGTGGTAGGGATAGTTTAGTATTTTAGGATTTAAATAATTTAATATAGATGGCGGCGGGGTAGGGGGATTAGATTAGGGGTTAATCATTTTAAAATAGATAGCGGCGGGGTAGGGGCTCACTTTAGGGGGTAGGTAAGGTAGATGGCGGCGGTGTTAGGGGCTCACTTTAGGGGGTTATAGATTTAATATAGCTAGCGGCGGTTTAGGGGTTAATAACTTTATTAGGTAGCGGCGGGCTCCGGGAGCGGCGGTTTAGGGGTTAATACATATTTTATTGTTAGGCTAGTGAGGGGGGATAGCGGATAGAGGGTTAGACGTGTCGGGCTATGTTAGGGAGGCGTGTTAGACTTGTCGGGCTATGTTAGGGAGGCGTGTTAGACTTGTCGGGCTATGTTAGTGAGGCGTGTTAGACAGTGCGGGTGATTTAGACTTTAGTCAGGTTTTATAGGCGCCGGCAGTTTCTAACGTGCCGTAAGTCACTGGCGACGCCAGAAATTTGTACTTACGCAGATTTCTGGACATCGCTGGTTTGTCAGACTTACGGCACGTTAGCATCTGACGGCGACATATATGGGATAGCTCAAGTTGCGAGCTGAAACTGTGGGCGACGCGGGTTCCCTCGCTTGCGCCGCAAACTACGATCTATATCGGATCGCGCCCATTGTGTAAAAAAAATATTTTTGATAATTTGGTTTGTTATTTTTTGTAATTTAGTGCTTGTTTTTGTAATTTTTTTTGTAATTTAGGACTTTGTAAGAATGTTAATTATATATTTAAATCATTTTTGTAGGATTAGGTTTTTTAATATTAATTTAGTTTATTTAATTGTTAGTTTAATTTAATTGTAGTATAATATTTAGTGTAGGTTAATTAATACTTTAAAATTAGTTCATTTTAATTCTACAGGTAAATTTAAATTTATTTGAAGATAGGGATGTTGTAATTTTAATTTAAAGTTAAGGGGTTGTTAGGTTTAGGGGTTAATAGCTTAATTTATTTTTTGCAATGTGGGGGGCTGACGGTTTAGGGATTAATAGCTTTAGTTAGTGGTAGTGATGTGGGAGGCCAGAGGTTTATGGGTTAATAAGTTTATCTAGTGGCAGCAGTTTCAGAAAGCGGCGGAATAGGGGTTACTAACATTATGGCGGTGATGTTGGGGGCAGCAGATTAGGGGTGTTTAGACTCAGGGTTTATGTTAGGGTGTTAGGTGTAAACGTAACTTTTTTTCTACCATAGAAATCAATAGGGTAAGCATTCAGTGCTTTCATACTCCCATTGATTTCTATGGCGTCCGCGGCTTCAAGGGTGGCGGATTGAAAACCAGGTACCCTGTGTCGAAAAAGACATGAGCGTTCCTGTTAAAAGTTTGATAAATTGGGAAGTGTCAAATAGAGCCGAATATGTATTCGGAACTTCTGTAATGATGTAAGCATCGATCTGCGTCGGATTGAGATCGCGGGATCGTATGTTATGTCACAAATTTCAACATTTGCCGATCTTGAGGCTTTGATAACTAGGTCAGATCAATCTCGCAACAATTACGATGCGGAATTCCAACGTATTTTCAGTTAACGCTTTGATAAATATGCCCCTTTACCTGTGTGAGGACCTTGTATGTAAACTGGCCACTTATCTCCCTCCTTTGATGGAGCTTTTTAATGATTCAGTGCAAACTTATAAAGGGACAGTATACTATAATATTTGGTTCACTTAATATGTTTACAATTCCTTATTATTTAATAGGCAGCAGAGTATATAATGTATGAAATTAAATTGTTACGGTTTGTATATGAATTCTAAACAATTTTATACACTCCAGCAAGTAAAGAGGATAATTGTGAGAAATTATATTTTGAAATATCTATGAGTTAACTGTCCCTTCAAATGACTCCACTAGAGTGAAAAGTTATCAATATGGCATACAATAACTAGCTCTGACTAAATGTTAAAATAAACTTAGCTATCATGTTTTCTTTAAAGATCATTTAATCTACCTAGGTTACCTTGCAAATAATGATACCATAATAACTAAGCTATATTTATTTTAAGAATATATTAAACTTAAAAAAAATTGAATGATAGCTATTAGAATGTGAATATAAAATTAAGCTACACTGTCACTTTATTCTAACAAGTTCACCCTACACATTTCTTAAAAGTGACATAACCAAAGTTATTATGTAGACTTTAAACTGCATAGCTGTCACACTGCACCACCCTAGCCATTGCTAGGGGCGCTTCTTCTCCTTTACTGCTTGTTGCCAGGGGCTGTGTCAGGTCCGGAGGCGTGCAGCGCTGACGTCATCACCCAACGCTCCACTCTCTCTCATTCCGGTCCTGACGCCTGGGCGCAAATCCTGCGACTATTTAAATGCCATCTTATCAATCTATCACTGCCCCTGTATAGGTGTTACCTTGTGTGCTCCTGGGTGTAATAGATTGTTTATACTCTGATTGCCTTTTTTGTTGCTGAACTCTGCTTGCCTGACTACTTTGCCTATTATCCTCTAACTTGCTGGATTAATTTAATGCTGCTGAACTCTGCTTGCCTGACTACTCTGCCTGTTAACTCCTAAATTGCTGGATTGATTTACTGCTGCTGAACTCTGCTTGCCTGACTACTCTACCTGTTAACCCCTAAATTGTTGGACTGCTTTACTGTTACCAAATCCTGCCTGCCTGACCATTCTAGTGGTGTGCCCTTGGACTGCTTTGCTGCAGCCAAATCCTGCCTGCCTTACCATTCTAGTGGTTTGTCCTTGGACTGCTCTGCCATTGCTGCTGTGGACTGTCCTGCCTGTGGACTGCTCTGGGATATTCCATTTCATTCTGGCTCGACACCGGGATAAAAAGACTACTGGCCGATTTTGGTCTGATAGAGGAGTATCCCACGCACATTACATTATACTTGGGCCATGGCGCCAGAGGAGGTGGCACGAGCTGTTTATCTTCAGGGACAGATGTTGGGAATATGGATTCCAAGCTAGAGGCTATTACCGCTCAACTCTTCTTACTAGTTACAGCGAGGAATACCGCTCCTGTCCCTACTCCTAGTACTGTGACTTCTTCCTCTGCTTCTAGAAGTATACCCCAGATACCTTTGCCTGACAAGTATGAAGGTACTATTGATTGCAGGGGTTTTCTTAACCAATGCAGGTTGCACTTCCGTAATGATCCTCACACCTTTCAGTCTCACCATCATTTCCTTATTGAAAGACAAGGCCCTAACCTGGGTCTCTCCCCTTTTGGAACAGAACGGTCAACTCCTGCATGATGCTGATGATTTCATTTCTGCATTATCTTCTGTGTTTGGGACCTCTGGCTGTACCTCTGCTGCAGAATATTCTCTCTTGGACCTCCGCCAGGGCAATAAAACTGTGGCACAATTCGCCATCGAGTTTCGCACCTTGGCACTTGAAACCACTTGGGATAGAAGTGCTCTCAAGGCAGCCTTTAGGAGAGGTCTGCATGAATGTATCAAAGATGAACTCACTTATCGTGACATTCCTTCTTCTTTGGATGACTTTATAACACTTTGTATCAGTCTAGACTCTTGCTTTCAGGAGTGACAAGCCGAAAAAGACAGAACAAGGAGGGTCCTTCCCTCCTGTCCTCCTAATCATCCAGTTTCGGCAGTATCCTCTACCCCCTCAGCAGCTCCAGTTACCTCCTCCTTCAAACCTTCAGAGTCTGAAAGACAGAGAAGAAGGAGATTGAGACTTTGCTTTTATTGTGGTTCTAACACCCACCAACTAAAGGACTGTGACATTCAGCCAGGAAAAGCCAATGCTTAGGGGATAATACAGGGGTAATCATGATCTCTACTTAATCCCCTCACTGCTCTTGGATCCTGGTACCTGTTACCCTTACCTTCCTTCAGAAAACTGTCCACACTCAAGCCTTCATTGATTCAGGGGCAGCTGGAAACTTCCTGGATCACCGTTTCATGATTCAAGCTGGTTTGCCTCTTTTGCAGAAAAGACATTGTCTCAAAATAACTACTCTGCTTGGCAACCCCTTTGGTTCAGGGTTCATACATTTTGAGTCAGCACCCCTGACCCTGACTGTGGGAGTCCTTCATACCGAACAGCTACAGTTCGAGGTCATTCATTCCCCAGCACAGCCTGTCATCCTTGGTCTTCCTTGGCTTCAGATACACAATCCACAGTTCAACTGGGCTGAGGGACAACTGGCCTTCTGGGGTACTTCCTGTGTCCACTCCTGCCTTGCTAAATTCACTCCTCTGCTCTGCATTCCCATAGCCAGTATACAGACTACTCAAAACTTTCCTTCAGTCTATGCGGACTTTGCAGATGTGTTTGAGAAAAAAGCAGCCAACGTGCTGCCACCCCCCCCCGTCCTTATGACTGCAAGATCAACCTCTTTCCCGGAGCCCCACTTATTAAAGGGAGGACTTATCCACTCTCCAAAGCTGAAAACAAATCCATGGAGGAGTACATCCAAGAGAACCTAGCTAAAGTTTTAATTCACCCTTCCTCCTCTCCTACCGGGGCAGGCTTTCTTTTTTGTCAGTAAGAAGGATGGTGGGCTCAGAATCTGCATCAACTACAAGCCCTTGAACAACATAATTATCAAGAATCGCTATCCCATTCCATTGATCACCGAACTGTATGACTCGCTCCAGGATGCTCGCTTTTTCACCAAGTTGGACTTACGTGGGGCATACAATCTGATTTGCATCCTTCCAGGCCGAGAATAGAAGACCGCCTTCAACACAAGATCGGGGCATTATGAATACCTTGTAATGCCCTTTGGGCTGTGTAACGCGCCTGCAGACTTCCAGGCATTTGTCAACAATGTCTTCCATGACCTCCTCAACCGCACTGTCATCGTCTGTCTGGATGACATCCTTGTTTTATCTTCCACTTTAGAGAAACATCATAAACATGGGAGACAGGTTATTCTACGTCTCACAGACAATTCTTTGGTAGCCAAGCTAGAAAAATTGTGAGTTTGATCAAGTTCAGATCCAATTCCATGGTTATGTCATCTCGAAGGAGGGTTTTGCCATGGATCCTGCTAAACTCACCACAGTTCTAAAATGGCCTCAACCTACTTCGTTAAAGGAATTACAGGGGTTTTTGGGGTTCTCCAATTATTACCGCAAGTTTATAAAGAACTTTTCTCAAACAGTCACTCCTCTCACTGAATTGACAAATTGGAACAAAGACTGTAAATGTTGGCCTCCTGAAGCCATAAATGCCTACTCTTGTCTGAAAAAGGCTTTCTTTTCTGCTCTGCCATCATGATCCTGACCTACAGTTCACTTTAGAGGTTGATGCCTCCGAGATAGGGGCTGGAGCAGTTCTAACCCAAAGGGATCCTTTTACTTCCAAGTCACACCCTGTAGCCTTTTTCTCTAAATGCTTTGCTCCTGCTGAGAGGAATTACAATGTGGGTAACCGTGAACTCTTAGCCATTAAGATGGCTTTGACTGAATGGAGTCATTGGTTAGAGGGCACCACCAATCCCATTCAGATTCTCACAGACCACAAGAATCTGACTTACCTAGAGACTGCTCATTGACTCAATCCTCGACAGGCCAGGTGGGCCTTGTTCTTTTACTGTTTTAACTTTGTGGTCTCTTATTTTCCTGGGACCAAGAACAAGAAGGCGGATGCCCTTTCCCATCAGTTCCCTCATTCAAGTGACTCCTCTGAATCTCCTATTGAACACATCATACCTCCCTCCCGTGTGGTTGCTCAACTAAATACCACCCTTCTGCAAAGATTTCAACGTGCCTAGTCTAGTAAACCTCCTGGAGCCCCCCTGGCCTCCGATATCCTCTTTGTACCTCTGAACCTATGCACCCCTGTGCTATCCTTGGCTCATGATAGCAAACTCTCAGGACATCCTGGTTTGACTAGGACTTTCAAGCGTCTTGCCCAACATGTATGGTGGCCTATGAAGTCTGACACTCAGGATTATGTGAAAGCCTGCACAACTTGTGCTGCCAACAAAACTCCCTGATCCTTGCCTCCTGGCTTGCTCCAACCATTGTCCATTCCCAAACAACCATGGACACACATAACAATGGATTTAATTGTGGACCTTCCTCCTTCTGACCACCATACCATTATCTGGGTTGTGCTGTATCACTTTTCCAGACTGGCTCATTTTGTACCCCTAACCAAACTGCCTTCTGCCCGAGAATTATCATCTCTTTTTCTCTTGCATGTGGTACGACTTCATGGCATTCCTGTGAATATTATTTCCGACAGAGGTCCACAGTTCATCTCTACCTTTTGAAGAGTCTTCTGTAAGTTGATCGGAACCACTGTTTCTTTGTTTTCTGGCTACCATCCTCAGACCTGTGGACTAACTGAGAGAGTAAACCAGGATCTTGAAGCCTACCTCAGAGCCTTTCTCAATGCTCTCCACACCAACTGGTCTGAATTGTTACCCCTAGCAGAGCTGGCAAGAAACTCTCATTGGCACTTCTCTTCGATGTTCTCCATTTCAAGCCACAGCAGGGTATCAACACAAGGTCTTCCCTCTTTCTACTCAGTCCACTGGGGTTCCTGCTGCAGACTGACACGTCACCGGACTCACCACTCATTGGCAACGTATTCACTCTCAGATAAGTTCAGCTGTCTCCAGATATAAGAACTTTGCTGATCATCATAGAGCTTCTGTACGTGTCATCCCAGTTAGTGAACGTGTTTGGATCTCTACTCGACATATTTGTTTACGTCAACCCTGTCACAAATTGGGGCCTAGGTTTATCATAACTTACAAGGTCCTGAAAAGACTGTCTCCTGTTGCCTACAAAGTGGACTTGCCCAAAACCCTGCGCATACACCCAGTCTTCCACATTTCACTACTCAATCCTTACATCAAGAATGGATATACCCGGCTCCAAGCTCCTCCTCCTCTGCTCCTGGTCTGTGGTGGTCCTGAATAGGAGGTAGCTAAAATCCTGGACTCCAGATACAGGTGTAGACAACTGCAGTATCTGATATAATTGGAAGGTTTACTCTGTGGCAGATCGTTCCTGGGTTCCTGCCCATCTTTGGTCTCCAGATTCCATGCTGCTCATCCTTTGAGGCCAACTCTGGTTCCAGGAGGGAACCCTTGAGAAGGGGGCTATGGCAAGCCATGCCTCTTTAGCCATTGCTATAGGCAAGATGTCTCCTTCCCTGCTCATTGCCAGGGGCTGTGTCGGGTCCAGAGACATGTGGCACTGACATCATTGCTGCGCACTCCTCTCTTTCTCATTCCGGTCCTGATGCCTGGGTGAGAATCCTGCACCTATTTAAATGACGTCTTATCGATCTATCACTGCCCAAGTATAGGTGCTACCTTGTGTGCTCCTGGGTGTGATAGATTGGTTATTCTCTGATTGCCTTTTTTGTTGCTGAACTCTGCTTGCCTGACTACTCTGCCTGTTAACCGCTAACTTGCTGGATTGATTTACTGCTGCTGAACTCTGCTTGCCTGACTACTCTGCCTGTTAACCCCTAAATTGTTGGACTGCTTTACTGTTGCCAAAACCTGCCGGCCTGACCATTCTAGTGGTGTGCCCTTGGACTTCTTTACTGTTGCCAAATCCTGCCTGCCTGCCTGCCTGACCATTCTAGTGGTGTGCCCTTGGACTGCTTTACTGTTGCCAAATCCTGCCTGCCTGACCATTCTAGTGGTGTGCCTTTGGACTGCTTTGCTGTTGCCAAACCCTGCCTGCCTGACTATTCTAGTGGTTTGTCCTTGGACTGCTCTGCCATTGCTGCTGTGGACTGTCCTGCCTGTGATGAGTGCTGCCTTCCTCATCTTACTATCTTTCTCTGCTCTGGGTTATTCCCTATCTTTCCGGCTTGACGCCGGGATAACAAGACTACTGTCCGAGTTCGGTCTGATAGACGAGTATCCTACGAGCATTACAATAGCCTTGTTATTAACATTTTATGATTTGTACATCTCTAAATCACACAACCAAAAATGATATGGCTGTATTTAACTCCACCTTAAGTTTTGTAAAATACAAGACTTTAACATTCTGCTTGAGCTGTGTTGATATTTTAAATAAAAATAAAAATAGGTAACTGTATTTTAACTGTATTATATTTAATATCAGACATGTGCTTGTAAAATAAATAGATTCTAACAATAAATCATTATTTTGGGAATTCAGCAAAATTGAAAATCTGTAAGAAAAAAGAAAAAAATAATTAGAATTTGAAAGCAATTATGTTATTTCATAACACATGACTAAAAAATTGTTCTTTAGTATAATAATTGTAAAGTCATCTTCTGTCTATGCTCTAACATTTATTGTTTGTTCTTATATTAAAGCTAGGTTCAGACTGGATGTCTATATATACATAAGTTTAAATTAATCACATTATATTGTCTAATCAAGAATTGACTTATATATTAATATTTTTTTAAACTAAAACATTAGATCCCAAGGATTTAGTAATCCTTGTATACAAAGAATTGGGCTTCAGCACTCTTTTAAATGATACCAAAAATTATTGTATTCATATATATCCATAGAGGTAGAGTATGTGGGTGACATACTCCTTTTGTGGAATGGATCTGAGCAAATTCTATTAGAATTTTTGATAAATTAAACCACAATAGGAGCAATATCATCCTTACATACCAGTATGACATAAAATAAATTACATTTTTGTAAATTAAAATTAAAAAAGAAAGCGGTATTTTGATAACTGAAAGTTATAGAAAGCCGACAGCTACCAATAGCTTGCTACAAGCTAAAAGTCATCATCACGAAAGCCTTTAAGAGAGGCATTCCAGTTGGACATTTCCTCCAGATTAGGAGGAACTGTACTACTTGATCAACCTTTGAAAATCATGCAAATGAAATGAAAAATAGATTTAGTGCAAGAGGATATTCAAAAAATTGCATTGAAAAAGCATATAACAGAGCAAGAAATCACAACAGGGATGACCTCCTATATAATAGAACTGTAAAAAATGACAGCAGTCCTAGGCTTGTGACTAAGTATAATTGTCATTGAAATACTTTGAAACGTATAATAAAGGAAAACTGGAGATTTCTTCTAGCTGATGAAAATACAAATCAGAGTAACTCTTTTGATATTAGGTATTTCTTTAACTGTAACACTGAAGGCCTGGTATATCTTTTATACTGCTCATGTCCAAAGTTTTATGTAGGAAAAACAAAAAGAAAATTCAAAGATCGAATCAGAGAACATAGAGATGACATTAAAAATAAAGATTTAGATAGTAGTGTTGCTAGACACTTCTTGGAATACCATCAAAGTGATCCAGAATCCCTTAAATTCACATGGATAGATAAAGGTACTGTAAATGGAAGAGGAGGAGATCAAGACTGAAGTCCTTTAAGAAAGGAATCTAGATGGATTCAAAGACTCCAAAACCTAGCTCCCAATGGCTTAATGAAAAGATAGACTTTTCCTGCTTCCTAGGTTGTAAAAATGTTTTTGTCTGGAGGTCATGGTAGGAAATAAATTAAAATATGCCTATCATAGAAATGCCTTACAAGATAAGATGGAGTAATAAGAGATAATGTATCTTTACACATTACATGATTTTTTAGATACTTGCCCTCTATCAAGGATAGGCTCCACTCGTAAGTACATCAACGTAACTAAGGACCATAGACATGTAGGTTATCCGTAGTCTGGATTAATAGCTGTAAGAATTTACTATATATGGAGATTAAGAATAGGTTTCTAAAGTATTTACCTATACTGAATGTCTATTTATTATAACCTTTTTTATTCCGTACTTGCTATTGATCATTAGACAGATACTTTAATGTAGCAAGGTTATAAATCTAATCCTCTTATAGATGAAAATTTGTATACTAAAGTTTCCATTTTTTTCTATTATCCCTACACACAAAAAATGTCAGAATGTAAAATTTGAATGTTAATTGACCCAAATAGGCTGTAGGTAATCTTTATATGTTAATAAATAGTACTCCTATTACCTTGTTATGGCTGTGCTAATATAAAGTTGAACATTTGTATATACGAGAGTGGTGTTTATAACACCACCTTTGCATTTGTAAGTCTTTTCTTTTTTAGGTTTCTGTCTGCACACTTATGTATTATATATGGGGTGAACGCCGTAGGTTGTCCACATACATGTCTCACTTATTGATTAGCAGTTTTTGGTGTTAAAATGTTACCCAATTATATTTGGTCAGGAGGCTGGACTAAGAGAAGTGAATAAATTAAGTATTCTCACATGACGCAATTATGCCCTGACGAAGGCCTGTTAATCAGCCAATGGGAGTGAAATTTTCAAGTGCTTACATGATACGGATGAAACGGATGTGCTCTGATCCTTTTGCAGTGACCTAGCATGGTTTGAAAATTGTTTACAGCATGGACATTCCTATATTGCCACAAATACACTGAGGAGAGGTATAATTTTGTTGTTACAGACACGGAACCGCTTATGTGGAGTTTGCTTTGTGTTGCTTGCTGTCCGGAATGCCTATATTGTTAACAACTGACCTCTTTCCTTATTCTGTTTCCCTATGCATGCCATGACTTACATCCTGCTTATTTGCTTACCTGCTTGCTTTCTTTAATCATTGAATCACTGATGTATTACTGAATATAAGCTTGCACTGAAAGGCAATTTGTGAAAAGCAATTTCCGTTCAACATTTGGAACTTTTACTGTGACTTTATTTCACATGTTAAGCACAACTGGGCCGATATTTCATCACTTAATACCATCATTGCCGAGCATGCATAGATCCCCATGATAACCTGCCCAGACACAGCCTGTTAGTACACAGGGATTGGAGTAGCAGGGTGTTGCATGCAAAAAAGCCAATTTTCTGGGACGCCAGATTTGCCTTTAAGATTTTAGTTTTGTACATGTTTTGATACATAGAGGCATATTTAAGAAATGTCTTGCGGACCTGATCCGACAGTACAAGAGCTGCTGGTGCAACGTCTCCCCCTGCAGACTCGCGGCCAATGGGCCGCCAGCAGGGAGGTATCAATCAACCCGATCGTACTCGATCGGGTTGAATTGTTGCGATTCCTGTTCCGCCTGCTCAGAGCAGGCGGACAGGGTTATGGAGCAGCGGTGTTTGTGACCGCTGCTTCATAACGGCTGTTTCTGGTGAGTCTGAAGACTTGCCAGAAACACGGGCCGTTCATGCTCCTTTCGGAGCTTGATAGATAGGCCCCATAGTGTTATTTATCTTTGCACCTTTTGAGATATCACTTATTTGCACTTTATTTCAGGGATGTGTGTGTGTTTCTTATGCCATGATAACAGAATATGCCTATCTATGGATATATATGAATAAAATATTTTTTGGTATAATTTAAAAGAGTGCTGAAGCCCCATTCTTTGTATACAAGGATTACTAAATCCTTGGGATCTAACTTTTTAGTTTAAATAAATATAGTCTTCTTGGGTCTGCACCAACTATATAAATATACATTCATTTTGTAACTTTGTTGAGCTTGTTCATTTAATTTATATCTGACTTACATATTAACATTTAAAATTAGACAAAATAATGCCTAATATCCTATTTTGTGCTAAAATTCCTAATTATTCAATTATAATTTATAATTGAATGTAATATTTCCTGTCCCTTCAAAAACTAATATACCTAAATGTCACCTATGAAATGTATCCCTTTATCTGTAAGATCGATCACAATCTGAGTCCTCTCTAGCAGAAAGTAGGGGGAATGTATATGTGACAGACCCTTCTGTCAGGACTGAAGGAGTTAATTGTGTTTAGCTAAGAAACTAATTTCTAAAGACAGAGTTGCTGGCTCCAGCTATAATCTAATTAGTGCTAAGCATTCTATTGTTTGATCACCTCCAGAGAGAAAACGCCTAAGTGATAAGAAGGGCCAAGAGTGTCTTGTGGTTGAAGTGTTTAAGTAATATAATTCTATTGTATCATGTCAAAGGGCTTGTTCCCTCCATGTAATGTACAACAGCCTTTCAACCCCCATCTGGGGGGGGGGGGGGGGGGTCAGACCTGCATAAATACTAGGCATAGCCTTTTAATAAATGTCATTCTGTTTTAAACCTGAAAACTGGCTGGGTTGTGAATTGCTGATTCCCTATGCAGGACATTGTTCATCTGATATTAACCTTGGTACACTGTTGGTACCGTAACAATTGGTGGCAAGCGACGGAATGAACCTTATCGCCCAGAAGAGCAACTACACAAGCCAGTAACCTCAGGAAGAGGGCGATTATTACAATACTGACTAAGATGGAAAGAGTACCAGGGACAGAAGGAACCAATGGGCCCAGCATATCAGACAGAACCCCTGAAGAAGCAAGCTTTGATCGGGCGGTTAAAATAAGACTGGCATATTATGGCCCCAACCCATCTGCGGAAATTATCGACCGGGTCATAGCAGCTGTGGAGGCCAACCTACTTCGCCAAAGCAGCGCTGCAGCAGCCCAAGTGGAAAAGAGAAAAGTAAATTTTGCAGCTTTTAAAAAGTTCCTGGAAACAGAAGGTTAGATTGATGGGTTCCTTGCGGATTTTGAGAGGCAATGTGCACTACACAAGGTACCCGCAGAGGACTGGGTCACGATATTATCCGGAAAATTATCCGGCCGGGCCAGTGAGGCTTTTCGGGCCATTCCAGATGAGGAGGTTGGGGATTATAATACTGTGAAAGAGGCTCTGCTCTCCAGGTATGCGGTTACACCGGAGGCATACCGGAGGCGGTTCAGAGACACTGTTAAATTAGCTGGTGATTCCTACGTTGAGTGGGCATGTAAGGTGCACCGCACAGCAGCTCACTGGATAGCGGGGTGCCAAGCCGTATCTGGGGAAGAGGTGCTGCAGCTATTCCTGTTGGAACATTGCTTTGACAAGTTATCAGCAGGAGTTAGAGAGTGGGTTCGGGACCGTAAACCCTCCACCCTGCATGAAGCTGCTCGCCTGGCAGATGAGTATATGGATGCCCGCAAACTGGACACTGCTACCACTAAGCCCCCTGCTAGAGTGGAGTACAGACCCCCAGTCACCCCAGCAGCTGCCAGTTACCAACCCCCGGCGCACCGCTATACCACACGGCCTCCGGCCACGAACTACCCTCAGAGAGCCAGGTTCAATTCACGGGGCTACTCACAGCCTATTTGGTGCTTTGGATGTAAGCAACTAGGGCACAAAAGACCAGAGTGTCCCCTAAATGCAGCGAACCAAGCACAGTCCTGGAGAAGACCCGCCGGCGGAATCCCACGTAACTCTCAGCCTGAGGCCCGCTCCGTAGAGGCGCAAGAATGCTGGAGCATCCTACATGAGGCAGACCTTGTGCAAGCTGCCCACCGGAATAACCGGCAACTGGTTAAAGTGAATGGGAAGAAGGTCAGTGGTCTACGGGATACTGGTGCTACCATGACCTTGCTTCAAAAGAACTTGGTGTCTGAGAAACAGTACACTGGAGACACTGTGGCTGTGAGGGTAGCAGGGGGCGATGTGTTCAGCCTACCTTTTGCCAGGGTACATTTGGATTGGGGAGTGGGCGCTAGACCTGTGAATGTGGGGGTCAAGAAGGACTTACCTGCTGATGTTCTTCTTGGAAATGACTTGGCTCCCCTTGTTTCTGCCTATGCTCCCATGGGTCCCGCTGATGTTAACCCTGTGACTACCCGTGCTCAGATCCGTGCAGCAGAGACTGACCCCCCTGCTGCTAAGCCCCAGGACGCTGAGCTCAGTAAATCTCTATCCGCTATTGATACGTGGAAGTCCCGTTACAATGCGCTGATGAAGGAGAAGAGGAGCGCAGAGGAAAAAGCACGTTTAGAACGTGAATCTCTGCTAGACAAGCTGCACCGACAGACTGCAGAAAACACCAGCTTGAGAGTGGGACATGAAACATTAAAGACAAACTTAGCGACACTTGAGGAGAAGCTGACGCTGGCTCATAGTGAGGTGCAGCAACTCAAGGGCACCCTATGTCAGTATGAAGGGATTGTGGATACCTATAAAGAGCAGGTACAGAAAACTCGTAAAGAAGCTGATGGGATTTTGAAGGACTGTTTAGCCCTAGTCTGGGCACTGAGGAAGTTGAACCCTTCATTGTATGGACAGGAATTCTCTCTCATAACGGGAATACAGATGGATTGTCCTGGCAAACTGACATGCCTACCACCTCCTAGTCCGGTCATCCCCAGGTTGACCCGCCAAAGGGTCAAGCCGGGTCTGCCGGAGTGTTCCACAAGGGGGGAGATATGTGACAGACCCTTCTGTCAGGACTGAAGGAGTTAATTGTGTTTAGCTAAGAAACTAATTTCTAAAGACAGAGTTGCTGGCTCCAGCTATAATCTAATTAGTGCTAAGCATTCTATTGTTTGATCACCTCCAGAGAGAAAACGCCTAAGTGATAAGAAGGGCCAAGAGTGTCTTGTGGTTGAAGTGTTTAAGTAATATAATTCTATTGTATCATGTCAAAGGGCTTGTTCCCTCCATGTAATGTACAACAGCCTTTCAACCCCCATCTGGGGGGGGGGGGGGTCAGACCTGCATAAATACTAGGCATAGCCTTTTAATAAATGTCATTCTGTTTTAAACCTGAAAACTGGCTGGGTTGTGAATTGCTGATTCCCTATGCAGGACATTGTTCATCTGATATTAACCTTGGTACACTGTTGGTACCGTAACAGTATATTAAATAAATGTCTTCAAAAATAGGACATGGTGAAATATACTGTGACGACCAAGGTTAACCAACCCTGTGCCAGTCACTTGTTTGGCACAGAAAGGGTTATCAGACCCCTTCTACTGTCACCAATATGTCACAATCTAGCCACACCAGGCAAGTTTGTGATTTAGTTCAGTGGGTGCAAGGGTTAACAACACTCTATAGTCTGTACAAGACGTAAAAGAAATGCCCCAAACTCCCCTTTAATGCCACCCACACTAAATTAAAAATTATATCTATCTGCCACAATTTAAGATTATATAATATGGGAAATCTTAAAGGGACAGTCTAGGCCAAAATAAACTTTCATGATTCAGATAGTGCATGTAATTTTAAACAATTTTACATTTTACCTTTATCACCAATTTTGCTTTGTTCTCTTGGTGTTCTTAGTTGAAAGCTTAAACTAGGAGGTTCATATGCACATTTCTTAGACCTTGAAGGCCACCTCTTTTCAGAATGCGTTTTAACAGTTTTTCACCACTAGAGGGTGTTAGTTCACATATTTCATATAGATAACACTGTGCTCGTGCACGTGAAGTTATCTGGGAGCAGGCACTGATTGGCTAGACTGCAAGTCTGTCAAAAGAACTGAAATAAAGGGGCAGTTTGCAGAGGCTTAGATACAAGATAATCACAGAGGTTAAAAGTATATTATTATAACTGTGTTGTTTATGCAAAACCGGGGAATGGGTAATAAAGGGATTATCTATCTTTTAAAAAAATAAAAATTCTAGTGTAGACTGTCCCTTTAAGGAAACCCCAGATTTACACATTAACTCTCGGAATACAATTTAGCCGAAAATAACCTAAAATATACAGTTCTAATACTCCAGTCTCTTTCAGTAAAGTGGTTCAAATATTAGACAAAGGCCAAAGCTTAATAAATTAATTATTTATTATGCCAAAAATATTATGCACAATGCATTATTAATAAAAAAAAAGTTGTTACAAGTAAAATTACACACAGCAAACAGTTTTTAAAATAAAAAAGGAGAAAAAACGTATTTAATAATTTACTAGTCTCAAGATCTGCGCCAGGGACATGGCATGAAGCAATGGGTCCATTTAGTGACAGCTTCCCTTGTAAGAATGACCCTTTCAGTGTTAAAACACAAGATCCTTATACCTTTTTTCAATAGATTAGGTTGCCAGACCTCACCCCCTTTGCAGGGGCTGGCTGGGAAACCCCCTATGTTTTACAACATTCAATAAACTTAAAATACCTTTGGCTGACTTTAGAAAACACATAATGTTCTGCTAGATATATCCATTTTCATATAGACAGCAAGGCAATCTCTTATTTGCATTGTGAGAAACATTTTGATACCAAATATGACAGGGTTGTCATATTTCCCTTCATCTAATGTCATAAGTTGTTTTAAACACACATCTTACATTGTACCAATGTCCTTTAATTAACCTCATCAGGATATGGGGAGAGGACACTGCTTATTGTCTTTGGAACCAACACTTTTATGGGCTTGCTGCCTTAATGACTATACAATAACAGTTATTCAAGTGGAACTCTGAAACAATTTATAATGGGGTCTGTTTTTATTACAAAAACCATAAACACAGGACACAGTTCTTCTTGAAAAGACAAATGTTTTTTTTAGCTCACAGGCTGAACAGAATTAACCCCTTAGCAGCTAAATCCTGAGGTATTCGTGACATATACTATGAACTATTTTCACATTATTCCTCCTATGATTCTTACCAATAGCATGCATTGTGCAAACTAACCTGGGTGTATGATCTTTAAAAGTCGATTCTATTAAAAATATCAGTTTATCTTCATTATGTGTCAGATTCATCACTTTCCAAATAGAGGATTGTGAAATATCATCTTAAAGAAATGAGGAAAGGTAAGTGTTTCCCATAGGATGTATCCTGCATCCCCCCCAGTCTTGTTCCAGACAATTGTTTACACTTACCATGTGAACATGTCTTTGTATGGTTTTCAAAGTCAGCACAGTTGAAAGACAATGCCACAGACATGATCACATAGGTATTCTTCACTTTCAGTCAGGTATTCTTCAATTTCAGTCTATGAGGCCTATTTATCATATGTCTGTCGGACCTGATCCGACATTGCGGATCTGGTCCGACAGACATCGCTGAATGCGGAGAGCAATACGCTCTCCATATTCAGCATTGCACCAGCAGTTCACAAGAGCTGCTGGTGCAACGCCTCCCCCTGCAGACTCGCGGCCAATCAGTCGCCAGCGCGGGGTGTCAATCAAACCGATCGTACTCGATCGGGTTGAATTCCGGCAATTCCTGTCCGCCTCATCAGAGCAGGCGGACAGGGTTATGGAGGCGGACAGGGTTATGGAGCTTCATAACTGCAGGCTCGCCAGAAACGCAGGCCTTCAAGCTCCATCCGGAGCTTGATAAATGGGCCCCTATAGATGAAGTCAATCTCCCTAATGGAAAATAAAGTGTAAATCAAGTCTCTAATAAAATGGTACATAGTTCTGCATCCCTCCCCTACCACTTCCTATTTCCTAAAATGTTTATAGCAATAGCTAATAGATTGAATATCTAAAATCTAATAATGTCTAAACTAAATGCATGTAAACTAATTGTATGCCATATGATGGATCATCCAAGCTGGCAGAAGTCTTCATCCAGACGGCACCTTCTATCTTCAGCCATCCGGCGCGGAGCGACTCCATCTTCAAGACATCCGGCACGGAGCATCCTCTTCTTCCGACATCTTCTGAA
Source organism: Bombina bombina (assembly GCF_027579735.1). Classification (NCBI taxonomy): domain Eukaryota; kingdom Metazoa; phylum Chordata; class Amphibia; order Anura; family Bombinatoridae; genus Bombina; species Bombina bombina. Next base: position 177,519 of record NW_026511861.1, on the reverse strand, counting down.
CAATGAAGTTTCCCTTTAAATGACATCATCCAAGATGGCATCCCTTACATTCTGATTGGCTGATAGAATTATATCAGCCAAAAGTAATTAAGGTGGAAAAAAATCCTATTGGCTGTTGCAATCAGACAATAGGATTGAGCTTGCATTCTATTGGCTGATTGGAATAGCCAATAGAATGTGAGCTCAATCCTTTTGGCTGATTGGATCAGCCAATAGGTTGAAAGTTCAATCCTATTGGCTGATTGCAACAGCCAATAGGATTTTTTCCACCTTAATTCCTATTGGCTGATAGAATTCTATCAGCCAATCGGAATGTAAGGGATGCCATCATTTAAAGGGAAACTTCATTTTTAAGAAGACGTCGGAAGAAGAGGATGCTCCGCGCTGGATGTCTTGAAGTTGGAGCTGCTCCGCACCGGATGGATGAGGATAGAAGATGCCGTCTGGATGAAGACTTCTGCCGGCTTGGATGAAGACTTAAGCCCGCTCGGATGAAGACTTCTGCCTGCTTCGCTGAGGACTTCTGCCGCTTCGTTGAAGATGAATGTTGGATCTTCAAAAACTGTAAGTGGATCTTCGGGGGTTAGTGTTAGGTTTTTTTAAGGGTTTATTGGGTTGGTTTTAATTTTAGATTAGGGGTTTGGGCTGAAAAAGAGCTAAATGCCATTTTAAGGGAAATGCCCATACAAATGCCCTTTTCAGGGCAATGGGGAGCTTAGGTTTTTTAGATAGTTTTGGGGGGTTTGGTTGTGTGGGTGATGGGTTTTACTGTTGGGGGGTGTTTGTATTTTTATTTACAGGTAAAAGAGCTGATTTCTTTGGGGCAATGCCCCGCAAAAGGCCCTTTTAAGGGCCATTGGTAGTTTATTGTAGGCTAGGTTTTTTTTTTTATTTTGGGGGGGCTTTTTTATTTTGATAGGGCTATTAGATTAGGTGTAATTAGTTTAAATATTTGATCATTTATTTTTTATTTTGTGTACATTAGTGTTTATTTTTTTTGTAACTTAGTGTTTTTTATTTTGTGTAATTTAGTGTTTATTATTTTTTGTAACTTAGTGTTTTTTATTTTGTGTAACTTAGTTGTTAGTTTTTTGTATGAGAAGAGGAGACCGCAACCCTGGCGTGCAGCAAGCTGACCCGGAAACTGAATCAAACAGGTGTAGTGTTAACCTACCGCTTCTTCTCGTTAGTTTTTTGTAACTTAGTAATTTTTTATTGTAGATTTAAATAATTTGAGTAGGGTTAGGTTTTTAAGTATGCAATATAGTTAATTTAATTTATAGTTTAATGTAATTTTAGTATAACAGGGTAGGTTAATTAATAGTTTAATATAGTTTAATGTAATTGTAGGATAATAGTTAGGGTACGTTAATTAGTAGTTTAATATAGTTTGATTTAATTCTAAAGGTAACTTTAAATTTATTATAAGATAGGGATGAGTTAATTTTTAATGTAAAGTTAGCAGGTTGTTAGGTTTAGGGGTTAATAGGTTAATTTAGTTTATGGCGATGTGGGGTGCTGGCAGTTTAGGGGTTAATAGGTTTAGTAAGTGATAGTGATGTGGGAGGCCAGGGGTTTAGGGGTTAATACGTGTATTTACTTGCAGTGGGCTCGGGGAGCAGCGGGATAGGGGTTGATATATGTATTTAGTTGCGGTGGGCTCCGGGAGCAGCGGGATGGGGGTTAATAACTTTATTAGAGTTGCGTTGGGCTCTGGGAGCGGCGGGATAGGGGTTAAACATTTTAGTATAGTGGCGGTGTTTAGTGACAGGGTATAAATAAAGTTGTGAAAAAGCCGAATAGCAGTGAGATCGATGACTGTTAGTTAACAACAGTTTGCTGCTCATCGTCCCGTACTTGGTGCACGGGCTTTTTGACAGCTTTTTTAATAAATAAGGAGAGCTTATTCAGGTCCGCAGCTGCGATGTTAGGCGATGTTAGGCGAGCGTATTGGTGCCGGCGAATGCAGCATAGTTGACAGCTTGATAAGTAGGCCTCTATATCTGCACATTTAAAGGGACAGGCTAGGCCAAAATAAACTTTCATGATTCAGAAAGAGCATGTAATTTTAAACAATTTTCCAATTTACTTTTATCACCAATTTTGCTTTGTTCTCTTGGTATTCTTAGTTGAAAACTTAACCTAGGAGTTTCATATGCTAATTTCTTAGACCTTGAAGTCCACCTCTTTTCAGAATGCATTTAACAGTTTTTCACCACTAGAGGGTGTTAGTTCATGTATTTCATATAGATAACACTGTGCTCGTGCACGTGAAGTTATCTGGGAGCAGGCACTGATTGGCTAGACTGCAAGTCTGTCAAAAGAACTGAAATAAAGGGGCAGTTTGCAGAGGCTTAGATACAAGATAATCACAGAGGTTAAAAGTATATTATTATAACTGTGTTGGTTATGCAAAACTGGGGAATGGGTTAATAAAGGGATTATCTATCTTTTAAAACAATAAAAATTCTGGTGTAGACTGTCCCTTTAAGCTATGAACTGCTAAATATCTGTTTTTCACTAAAACTAGACATTTGCTGAAAGAGACAATAAATGGTTAAAGCGCATCCTATATTTGCACATTTAAGCTATGACCTGCTACATATCTGTTTTTCGCTAAAACTAGACATTTGCTGTAAGAGACAAATAAATGGTTAAAGCGCATACTATATCTGCACATTTAAGCTATGACCTGCTACATATCTGCTTGGAGCTAAAACTAGACATTTACTGTAAGAGACAAATAAATGGTTAAAGCGCACACTATATCTGCACATTTAAGCTATGACCTGCTACATATCTGTTTGGAGCTAAAACTAGACATTTGCAGAAAGAGTCAAATAAATGGTTAAATCGCATCCTATACCTGAGCATTTAAGCTATGACCTGCTACATATCTGTTTTTCGCTAAAATTAGATATTTGCTGAAAGAGACAAATAAATGGTTAAAGTGCATCCTATATCTGCACATTTAAGGTATGACCTGCTACATATCTGTTTTTTGCTAAAACTAGACATTTGCTGAAAGAGACAAAAATTGGTTAAAGCACATCCTATGTCTGCACATTTAACGTATGACCTGCTACATATGCATTTTTCACTAAAACTAGACATTTGCTGAAAGAGACAAATAAATGGTTAAAGCGCATCCTATATCTGCACATTTAAGCAATGACCTGTTACATATCTGTTTGGAGCTAAAACTAGACATTTGCTGAAAGACAATTAAATGGTTAAACATTCTATATCTGCACATTTTGCACATTACATAAACACAACTGTTAGCGAACATTACATTGGCAATTGTCTAACTACTTAACCATGCTGTGCACAAGTACTCACCAATGAGCCACCCATGGGGAAACTGTCTGTCCTCAAACTGACGCCAGAGTGATGACTGCCTGAGGATACAGGCATCATGACTGCCCCCTCGAAATTCAAACTATGAAAGTGTTGGCGATTTCGGTAGGGGCCCTCTTCTGCTGGTGCATGCAGCACAATGTGGGTGCAATCTATTGCTCCAAAAACATTGGGCATTTCAGCTATGGCATAGAATTCACTCTTGAGTCGCCTCCAATTATCCTCATTTTGAGGGAATCCTATGTAAAGCCTACTAATTCGTATCACGGCATTCAGAAACTTGTCAAAAACCACAGAATAGGTACCCTGGGACAACCCATGGATGTACCCCTCTCCGGATTGAAAGGTTCCGGACGCCAGGACATGTATGCAGCATAGCATCTTGGACATTACAGTCTGCATACATTTGCGTTGCTGCAGGTAAGGTTTAAGTACATTGTAAAGGCTCATGAGCTGCTGTCGATTGAGCCTATACTTGTCAAAAACCTCAAAGTCGCTCATGTTCTCCAAGGTGAGCCTCACCCTGTGAACACGAGGACCTCTAATCAGACGTTCCCCATGCCTCTCTTGGAGACGCTGAGCCTGCTTGATTCTGTTGTACAAAACTTGTCCAACAGCACCTACACAAGCTAACTGGGGGTTATCCATATTTGCAAAGCCAAGCAGCACAAAGCCAAACAGCAGAGCAAACACACAAGGAGTAACAAGGTATGCAAACACACAAAAGCAATTTGATACAATGTTGATCAAAAGGGACGCTTTGGCCTTGGTGTTTGGGGGATTTATAGTGCAAAATGTCCAATGGTAGCGTGTTCGTAATGATTGCTGATTTTATACACTTGATTGTATCTGAGCGGCGCAAATGCTTTCAAAGTGGGTGTTTTTTTTGGTGTTTGATGAAATTTTGTTTTTCCCAATAAATCCTAATGTGAAAGTGTTAAAGTATAAAATGTAACATTTACAGTGCATCTCTGTAATGTTTGTTCATATGCGTAACAATCAAATACTTAGTAATTGCGATGTTATAGCAAAAAACACACGTCCACGCTAACTTGATTGAAAGTGCATACTTGTGTATAATGTGTGCATAGACATGGCATAGCATCTGATTGATCAATGTTGCTGCAATAATGTTGCAAAATGATGAAGTAAAGATTGTTGAGATCTCAATATTTTACGTGTCCCATTGAAATCGCAATAATAATAAAGATCTTCCAACCACTCGTCTAAGTATATGTAATATTGTAATATTGAGTGAGAAACTGATGAAAGGGGCGGTACAGTCCTAATGCTGGAATCTGTATGGTTGAAGCTTAGAATGATGTCATCATATTTTAATTGTTTATATATTGTTTGTTGAATAAATAGCAATGCACATGTGTGAGGCAATGACAAAAAGCATGTATCTGCAGCCATCAATCATTATCTTGTAAACCTATCTAAATATGCTGTTCATCAAAGCATATGAAGATAAGAAATGAAATGCTTTAATAGACGTAAATGAGCAAAGTGTTTAAAATTGCCTACTGTTTCTGAATAATGAATTCTTAAAAAGTATTTTTTTTTTAATTTTGTTACTTTTTATTGAGAAAAATAATACAGATAAATAGTAGGCGGAGTTTGATATTCAACTCAATAAGATACATAAAGCAGTACTTTTTTTTTATCCAGATACATTATTAAAACATTACCGTCTAAGTTAGTCCATGTACCATCTCATAATAGCAACTATCCGCCATAGCACAGGGATCACCGAAGCCCTAATGAACTCCTATGGGTCCCTGGCACTCAATTAAATTGAAGTTCCATAACTGGGGGGTTAATACATTGAACAGGCGAGGAGAAAAGGAAGGAAGAAGTAGAGGGGTTGAGAGGGGTTTAGGAGCAGAAGAGATAAAGGAGAAGGAGAAAGAAAGAAAGAAAGAAAGAGAGGAGTTTGAGGAGAGAGTCTTGTTGCAGAAGTAGGAACTCCCTGGAAGAAATACTAAAGACGTGTATATGGATCATATCCTGTGGGGTCAGCTATTATGTAGAGATTGTTCCCAATAAAGTTTAATATCTAAGAAATAGTTAAGTTTTTTCCTTTTAAGATACCCATACTCCTCCAAGTTTATAAGCTCAGTGGTTCTATCTATCCAAGTTTGCTTGGTTGGAGTTATTTTAGATTTCCATGCTCTCGCTATCAGGGAATGTGCTCCATTTAGTCCTATCTGTAGGAGATGTGATCGAAGCCGGCAACAATCCAAAGGGACATCATTAAGTAAAGCAATCTGGGGGACATTGTAAATTCTGAGTTAAGGATCTGTCGAAAGTGAGACTCAATGATCTTCCAGAATGGTTGGAGAGTGGGGCAGCTCCACCAGATATGTATTAGGGTTCCCATCCCCCCACAGTCCTGCCAACATCTACGTGATGCCTCTGGGTATATGGTGTTTAGTCAGGGTAAGGTACCACCTCGTCAAAATCTTGTGATTTATCTATAGTATTTGGGGGGAGACCGATGATGTCCGGGTGTTTTTGAATATCCTATGTCATGTGTCTGTGTCTAATTGGGTGCCTAATTCCGTCTGCCATCTTTCTGTGTATGAAGGGAGTAGTGTGGAGTTTTGGTGTTGCAAAAGTTTATGTGCTATGGATAAAGTGTGTTTGACTGGTTTCCCTCTCAGGCAAATCGCTTCAAAAGGAAGGAGCGGCCTCAGTAGTTGTGATTTATGTGGTGATGAGGTCAGGAAATGATTCAGTTGTGCCAGTTTAATCCACAAAGGGAATCTCGGGCCTGTTATGTCCAGGAGTTTATCCCTGGGTAATAATTTCCCCTCACTCCATTAGTCTGGTTAGAGGGATAGAAAACCCCCAGTCCGATGATCTCCCGAAGATGCTATTCAGACCCCCTGTAAGTTCTGCATTAAAAGCTATCAGGAAAATATGTGAATGTGTAGTGGAAATATTTTTATGTTAGAGCAGGAGTTTCTCCCATGAATCAAAGAGATGTTTGTGTAAATCTAAGTTTTTGCAATGAGCCAGTCTGTGGTCTTTGGGTACCCAACAGAGGGTTCCCGCATTCGGAACCTTCAAGAGATGAGAGTCCAGGACCACCCATGCCTTTGTTTCTATCGCCCCGTGCCAGTCTAGAACTCTTTGGAGCGTTACCGACTCATAATAAGAGTGAACATCTGGGAGGACGAGTCCTCCATCCCTATTAGAGCGATAGAGGGTGGCCCTGTTGACCCGTGGTTTATGTTTGTTCCAGATAAATGTAGTTATGGAAGTTGGTAACTGACACAGGTACCAGTTGGGGATCTTTATGGGTAGGGCCTGTAGGATATATAATATCTGGGGCAATGTGGTCATCTTGATAGAATGTGTTCAACCCCACCATGAGAGAGGCTTTATTCTCCAGCGTTTTAAGTCATCTTGGATTTTTTTAAGTAAGGGAACGTAGTTATGTGTGAATAGTGAGGACTTTTTCTGGGTTATCTGGGTCCCTAAGTATTTAATTGAAGTGGTTTGTTGTTTTAGAGGGCACAAGTCTCTAAGTGAGGCAAATTCGTCATCCGTTAAAGTAATGTTTAACATTTTAGATTTCTGCATATTTATGAGGAAATTAGAGTGCAGTCCAAAAGGTCTGCAATTCTTTATTAATCATTGTTTTTTAGGATTTTAGGTGATCATCTGCATATAGGGAAATCTTGCAATTATGGGGACCTACCAAAATTCCTGTAATATTCTTATTTTGCCTGACTTCCATGACCAAAGCAAACAGGGCGGGGGAGAGAGGGCATCCCTGTCGTGTGCCATTACTGATAATAAAGGGGGTTGATAGGGTCCCGTTGGCTCTGACTCTCGCTGATGGCTTGGAATAGAGGCTAAAGACACGTTTAATCATGTTTGGTCCAAATCCAAAGCCTTGTAGTTCACTGCTAAAGAAAAGCCAGTTCACCCGATCAAAGGCCTTTTCTGCGTCTGTAGTTATGAAGATCGCTTTCTGGCCGGAAAAGTGAGCATGGGAATTAAGCATGAGGGCTCTGATGGTATTGTCCCTTGCCTCTCTATTCGGGATAAAGCCGACTTGGTCCGTGTAAATAACGTCTTCTAAAATTTTTTGTTTTCTGTTAGCTAAGATTTTTCCTAATATTTTTAGATCTGAATTTAACAAGGAAATCGGTCTATAACTTTTAACATCAGTTGGTGGTTTCCCTTCTTTCAAGATCACTGAGTTATGGGCTTCTAGGGACGTGGTTGAAAATGGGTGATCAGTATCCATTGAGTGGAATAATGACAGGAGGTGGGGGGCTAATGTGTCTCTGAATGTATTATAGTAAGAATTTGTGAACCAGTCAGGGACAGGACTCTTCCTGTTGGGTAGTGAGTTAATTACCTTTAAAACTTCAGGCAGAGTTATGGGTTCCTCCATCTTATCAATTTTGGCTTTATCAATTTGAGATAAATTTGCTTCAGTAATGTATTTTGTCATTTCGCTAGTTGTTTGGGGAGTGATGGGGACAGCTAAATTATAAAGGTTACTGTAGTATTTGCTAAAGGTGTCTGCTATCTGTCTGTTGTCTTGGACAGTTGTATGGTCTGGGGTTTTTATATTGTGCATACATGTGGATTGTGTTTTTTGTTTAAGTGCCTTAGCGAGAAGTGATCCCGCCCTGTTTCCTTCACAGAAGAAAGTCCTCTTAAGGAGGAGAGCTTGTCTCTGGGACTCTCTCTGTAATAGCAGATTGAGCTCCGTTCTGGTGACCAACATCTGTTTAAATGTTGATGAGTCTCTGGGGTTATTTTTATGTCTAGTTTCTAGATTCCGGATAGATTGTATCAAATATTCTGATTGTATTCTATTTGTTTTGGTCTTAATAGCTTTCAATTTAATAAATTCTCCTCTAATCAACACCCAAAGAGTATGTGGTGGTGTAGTAGCTAGTGCATTGTATTGGAAATATTCTTTCAACTTTGTTGTGATGTTTTTGTTATTAGGGTTGTGTATTATTGAGTCATCTAGCCTCCATTGGAATGGTGTTATGGGGGTGTTAGGCCATTCCATAGAAATGGAGATCATGGCGTGGTCTGATCAGATTACTTCTCCTATATCAGATTGTAATAGGAGTGATAAACTGGCTTGGTCTAAAAATAAATAGTCTATACATGAGTACGTAGACCATGGGAATGAATAGAAAGTAGGTAAAAAGGAGAGGTGTGTGCTAAGCTACTTAACCAAACTCCTAGGGCCCTAATAGATCATCTAACAATTAGGAAAAAATTAGTATAGTCAAAGAGAAATGCTTAGGAGCGCTAAATAGCTAAAGGTTAAAAAGACATTAGGAGGTGAACAAAAAAAAAAAAAGTTATGCACCACAAGCTAGTAAAAGCAATAGTTTTATATTTCTAAAATAAGCTAAAATCAGAACATAGAAACAAATGTAACAAGTGTGTAATTCTATAGTAATAAATGTTACTAAACAATTTGCAACAAAAAAAACGGACGTCTCCGATTAGAGTAAAAATAGGATATTACAATGTATAATTGCCACCACTAAGAAAGTAGAAAAATGTGTTTTGCAAAACATATCAGTCAGTTCAAATTTCAACCCGAATAGTCATAGTTTATAAATCTGTATATTCAAATATAGGAAGTGTAGACATATAAGTCCTTATGTTAAAGTATTTAACCAAATAACTGACGTTGCGCGTGTCACAGTTAAGGGACCACAGGTAGGTGTGTAGGCTGTTTGGCGTCAGTGTATACCTTTTCAGCCGTTATACCATACGTCACTGGTATATTCAGCTGCTCCGGTCCTATTGGACAATCTCAATTTCAAACACTCCAGGGTTTTTTTTCGGTCAGGTAATGAAAATAGTATCCTGCTCTTAGTGCAACGGCACTGTGGATACTCACAGTGTATATCCTTTAGCGGACTTAGGTAAAAAGTTCAGATATTTCTTCTAGCACAACACCGGTGCATAGGTATAAAGGTAGCAGATTTCCACTATATTCAATCTTTATATGGGTAGGCAATCCTTACGCCTATGAGTCCAATGTAAACTCTGTTGTCCACAGAGGAGTTAAAACAATTATAAACAATATTGACTGCATAAAAATCATCAACCAAAATTTACTACCATCTTAAATTTCAATTACTTAATGGGACCAATGAAAAAGTTTGGCCTCTTTTAAAAAGCAAGCTTAGGACTTCCAGCTTTCATCTTGAAAAAGCCCTCATGGAGGGAGAAACCGGTTGATGATTTTTATGCAGTCAATATTGTTTATAATTGTTTTAACTCCTCTGTGGACAACAGAGTTTACATTGGACTCATAGGCGTAAGGATTGCCTACCCATATAAAGCTTGAATATAGTGGAAATCTGCTACCTTTATACCTATGCACCGGTTTTGAGCTAGAAGAAATATCTGAACTTTTTACCTAAGTCCGCTAAAGGATATACACTGTGAGTATCCAGCGTGCTGTTGCACTAAGAGCAGGATACTATTTTCATTACCTGACCGAAAAAAAACCCTGGAGTGTTTGAAATTGAGATTGTCCAATAGGACCGGAGCAGCTGAATAGACCAGTGACGTATGGTATAATGGCTGAAAAGCTACACACTGACGCCAAACAGCCTACACACCTAGCTGTGGTCCCTTAACTGTGACACTCGCAACGTCAGGTATTTGGTTAAATACTTTAACATAAGGACTTGTATGTCTACACTTCCTATATTTGGATATACAGATCTATAAACTATGACTATTCGGGTTGAAATTTGAACTGACTGATATGTTTTGCAAAACACATTTTTTCTACTTTCTTAGTGGTGGCAATTATACATTGTAATATCCTATTTTTACTCTAATCGGAGACGTCCGGTTTTTTTTGTTGCAAATTGTTTAGTAACATTTATTACTATAGAATTACACACTTGTTACATTTGTTTCTATATTCTGATTTTAGCTTATTTTAGAAATATAAAACTATTGCTTTTACTAGCTTGTGGCGTATAACTTTTTTTTTTTTTTTTGGTTCACCTCCTAATGTCTTTTCTTTCATGTAATTAGCAAGAGTCCATGAGCTAGTGACGTATGGGATATACATTCCTACCAGGAGGGGCAAAGTTTCCCAAACCTCAAAATGCCTACAAATACACCCCTCACCACACCCACAAATCAGTTTTTACAAACTTTGCCTCCTATGGAGGTGGTGAAGTAAGTTTGTGCTAGATTCTACGTTGATATGCGCTCCGCAGCAGGTTGGAGCCCGGTTTTCCTCTCAGCCTGCAGTGAATGTCAGAGGGATGTGAGGAGAGTATTGCCTATTTGAATTCAATGATCTCCTTCTATGGGGTCTATTTCATAGGTTCTCTGTTATCGGTCGTAGAGATTCATCTCTTACCTCCCTTTTCAGATCGACGATATACTCTTATATATATATACCATTACCTCTGCTGATTTTCGTTTCAGTACTGGTTTGGCTTTCTACAACATGTAGATGAGTGTCCTGGGGTAAGTAAGTCTTATTTTCTGTGACACTCTAAGCTATGGCTGGGCACTTTTATATAAAGTTCTAAATATATGTATTCAAACATTTATTTGCCTTGACTCAGGATGTTCAACTTCCTTATTTTCAGACAGTCAGTTTCATATTTGGGATAATGCATTTGAATAAATCAATTTTTTTCTTACCTTAAAATTTGACTTTTCCCTGTGGGCTGTTAGGCTCGCGGGGGCTGAAAATGCTTCATTTTATTGCGTCATTCTTGGCGCTGATTTTTTTGGCGCAAATTTTTTTTTCAGTTTCCGGCGTCATACGTGTCGCCGGAAGTTGCGTCATTTTTTGACGTTCTTTTGCGCCAAAAATGTCGGCGTTCCGGATGTGGCGTCATTTTTGGTGCTAAAAAAATATGGGCGTCACTTTTGTCTCCACATTATTTAAGTCTCATTTTTTATTGCTTCTGGTTGCTAGAAGCTTGTTCACTGGCATTTTTTCCCATTCCTGAAACTGTCATTTAAGGAATTTGATCAATTTTGCTTTATATGTTGTTTTTTCTATTACATATTGCAAGATGTCCCATGTTGAAGCTGAGTCAGAAGATACTTCTGGAAAATCGCTGCCTGGTGCTGGAGCTACCAAAGCTAAGTGTATCTGCTGTAAACTTTTGGTAGCTGTTCCTCCAGCTGTTGTTTGTATTGAATGTCATGACAAACTTGTTAATGCAGATAATATTTCCTTTAGTAAAGTTACATTACCTGTTGCTGTTCCATCAACATCTAATACTCAGAGTGTTCCTGATAACATAAGAGATTTTGTTTCTAAATCCATTAAGAAGGCTATGTCTGTTATTCCTCCTTCTAGTAAACGTAAAAAGTCTTTTAAAACTTCTCATTTTTCAGATGAATTTTTAAATGAACATCATCATTCTGATTCTGATAATGGCTCTTCTGGTTCAGAGGATTCTGTCTCAGAGGTTGATGCTGATAAATCTTCATATTTATTTAAAATTGAATTTATTCGTTCTTTACTTAAAGAAGTCCTAATTGCATTAGAAATTGAGGATTCTGGTCCTCTTGATACTAAATCTAAACGTTTAGATAAGGTTTTTAAATCTCCTGTAGTTATTCTAGAAGTTTTTCCTGTTCCTGGTGCTATTTCTGAAGTAATTTCCAGGGAATAGAATAATTTGGGTAAATCATTTACTCCTTCTAAACGTTTTAAGCAATTATATCCTGTGCCATCTGACAGATTAGAATTTTGGGACAAAATCCCTAAGGTTGATGGGGCTGTCTCTACTCTTGCTAAGCGTACTACCATTCCTACGGCAGATGGTACTTCCTTTAAGGATCCTTTAGATAGGAAAATTGAATCCTTTCTAAGAAAAGCTTACTTGTGTTCAGGTAATCTTCTTAGACCTGCTATATCTTTGGCGGATGTTGCTGCAGCTTCAACTTTTTGGTTGGAAGCTTTAGCGCAACAAGTAACAGATCATAATTCTCATAGCATTATTCTTCTTCTTCAACATGCTAATAATTTTATTTGTGATGCCATCTTTGATATCATTAGAGTTGATGTCAGGTATATGTCTCTATCTTTTTTTTCTAGAAGAGCTTTATGGCTTAAAACTTGGAATGCTGATATGTCTTCTACTCTGCTTTCCCTTTCTTTCCAGGGTAATAAATTATTTGGTTCTCAGTTGGATTCTACTATCTCAACTGTTACTGGAGGGAAAGGAACTTTTTTACCACAGGATAAAAAATCTAAAGGTAAATTTAGGTCTAATAATCGTTTTCGTTCCTTTCATCACAACAAGGAACAAAAGCCTGATCCTTCATCCTCAGGAGCAGTATCAGTTTGGAAACCATCTCCAGTCTGGAATAAATCCAAGCCTTTTAGAAAATCAAAGCCAGCTCCTAAGTCCACATGAAGGTGCGGCCCTCATTCCAGCTCAGCTGGTAGGGGGCAGATTACGTTTTTTCAAAGGAATTTGGATCAATTCCATTCACAATCTTTGAATTCAGAATATTGTTTTAGAAGGGTACAGAATTGGCTTCAAGATAAGGCCTCCTGCAAAGAGATTTTTTCTTTCCCGTGTCCCAGTAAATCCAGCGAAGGCTCAAGCATTTCTGAAATGTGTTTCAGATCTAGAGTTGGCTGGAGTAATTATGCCAGTTCCAGTTCTGGAACAGGGGCTGGGGTTTTATTCAAATCTCTTAATTGTACCAAAGAAGGAGAATTTCTTCAGACCAGTTCTGGATCTAAAAATATTGAATCGTTATGTAAGGATACCAACATTCAAAATGGTAACTGTAAGGACTATCCTGCCTTTTGTTCAGCAAGGGCATTATATGTCTACAATAGATTTACAGGATGCATATCTGCATATTCCGATTCATCCAGATCACTATCAGTTTCTGAGATTCTTGTTCCTAGACAAGCATTACCAGTTTGTGGCTCTGCCGTTTGGCCTAGCAACAGCTCCAAGAATTTTTACAAAGGTTCTCGGTGCCCTTCTGTCTGTAATCAGAGAACAGGGTATTGTGGTATTTCCTTATTTGGACGATATCTTGGTACTTGCTCAGTCTTCACATTTAGCAGAATCTCATATGAATCGACTTGTGTTGTTTCTTCAAGATCATGGTTGGAGGATCAATTTACTAAAAAGTTCATTGATTCCTCAGACAAGGGTAACCTTTTTGGGTTTCCAGATAGATTCAGTGTCCATGACTCTATCTTTGACAGACAAGAGACGTCTAAAATTGATATCAGCTTGTCGAAACCTTCAGTCACAATCATTCCCTTCGGTAGCCTTATGCATGGAAATTCTAGGTCTTATGACTGCTGCATCGGACGCGATCCCCTTTGCTCGTTTTCACATGCGACCTCTTCAGCGCTGTCTGCTGAACCAGTGGTGCAGGGATTACACAAAGATATCTCAATTAATATCTTTAAAACCGATTGTACGACACTCTCTGACGTGGTGGACAGATCACCATCGTTTAGTTCAGGGGGCTTCTTTTGTTCTTCCGACCTGGACTGTAATCTCAACAGATGCAAGTCTTACAGGTTGGGGAGCTGTGTGGGGGTCTCTGACAGCACAAGGGGTTTGGGAATCTCAGGAGGTGAGATTACAGATCAATATTTTGGAACTCCGTGCAATTTTCAGAGCTCTTCAGTCTTGGCCTCTTCTAAAGAGAGAATCGTTCATTTGTTTTCAGACAGACAATGTCACATCTGTGGCATACATCAATCATCAAGGAGGGACTCACAGCCCTCTGGCTATGAAAGAAGTATCTTGAATTCTGGTTTGGGTGGAATCCAGCTCCTGTCTAATTTCTGCGGTTCATATCCCAGGTATAGACAATTGGGAAGCGGATTATCTCAGTCGTCAAACGTTGCATCCGGGCGAATGGTCTCTTCACCCAGAGGTATTTCTTCTGATTGTCCAAATGTGGGGACTTCCAGAAATAGATCTGATGGCCTCTCATCTAAACAAGAAACTTCCCAGGTATCTGTCCAGATCCAGGGATCCTCAAGCGGAAGCAGTGGATGCATTGTCACTTCCTTGGAAGTATCATCCTGCTTATATCTTTCCGCCTCTAGTTCTTCTTCCAAGAGTGATCTCAAAGATTCTGAAGGAATGCTCGTTTGTTCTGCTGGTAGCTCCAGCATGGCCTCACAGGTTTTGGTATGCGGATCTTGTCCGGATGGCCTCTTGCCAACCGTGGACTCTTCCGTTAAGACCAGACCTTCTGTCGCAAGGTCCTTTTTTCCATCAGGATCTCAAATCCTTAAATTTAAAGGTATGGAGATTGAACGCTTGATTCTTAGTCAAAGAGGTTTCTCTGACTCTGTGATTAATACTATGTTACAGGCTTGTAAATCTGTATCTAGGGAGATATATTATAGAGTCTGGAAGACTTATATTTCTTGGTGTCTTTCTCATCATTTTTCCTGGCATTCTTTTAGAATTCCGAGAATTTTACAATTTCTTCAGGATGGTTTGGAGAAAGGTTTGTCTGCAAGTTCCTTGAAAGGACAAATCTCTGCTCTTTCTGTTCTTTTTCACAGAAAGATTGCTAATCAGCCTGATATTCATTGTTTTGTACAAGCTTTGGTTCGTATAAAACCTGTCATTAAGTCAATTTCTCCTCCTTGGAGTTTGAATTTGGTTCTGGGGGCTCTTCAAGCTCCTCCGTTTGAACCTATGCATTCATTGGACATTAAATTACTTTCTTGGAAAGTTTTGTTCCTTTTGGCCATCTCTTCTGCCAGAAGAGTTTCTGAATTATCTGCTCTTTCTTGTGAGTCTCCTTTTCTGATTTTTCATCAGGATAAGGCGGTGTTGCGAACTTCTTTTGAATTTTTACCTAAGGTTGTGAATTCCAACAACATTAGTAGAGAAATTGTGGTTCCTTCATTATGTCCTAATCCTAAGAATTCTAAGGAGAAATCATTGCATTCTTTGGATGTAGTTAGAGCTTTGAAATATTATGTTGAAGCTACTAAGAATTTCCGAAAGACTTCTAGTCTATTTGTTATCTTTTCCGGTTCTAGGAAAGGTCAGAAGGCCTCTGCCATTTCTTTGGCATCTTGGTTGAAATCTTTAATTCATCATGCTTATGTCGAGTCGGGTAAAACTCCGCCTCAAAGGATTACAGCTCATTCTACTAGGTCAGTTTCTACTTCCTGGGCATTTAGGAATGAAGCTTCGATTGATCAGATTTGCAAAGCAGCAACTTGGTCTTCTTTGCATACTTTTACTAAATTCTACCATTTTGATGTGTTTTCTTCTTCTGAAGCTGTTTTTGGTAGAAAAGTACTTCAGGCAGCTGTTTCAGTTTGAATCTTCTGCTTATGTTTTCAGTTTTTTTCATTATAAAATTTAAACTTTATTTTGGGTGTGGATTATTTTTCAGCGGAATTGGCTGTCTTTATTTTATCCCTCCCTCTCTAGTGACTCTTGCGTGGAAAGATCCACATCTTGGGTAGTCATTATCCCATACGTCACTAGCTCATGGACTCTTGCTAATTACATGAAAGAAAACATAATTTATGTAAGAACTTACCTGATAAATTCATTTCTTTCATATTAGCAAGAGTCCATGAGGCCCACCCTTTTTGTGGTGGTTATGATTTTTTTGTATAAAGCACAATTATTCCAATTCCTTATTTTTTATGCTTTCACACTTTTTTCTTATCACCCCACTTCTTGGCTATTCGTTAAACTGATTTGTGGGTGTGGTGAGGGGTGTATTTGTAGGCATTTTGAGGTTTGGGAAACTTTGCCCCTCCTGGTAGGAATGTATATCCCATACGTCACTAGCTCATGGACTCTTGCTAATATGAAAGAAATGAATTTATCAGGTAAGTTCTTACATAAATTATGTTTTTAACCTTCAGCTATTTAGCGCTCCTAAGCATTTCTTTTTGAATGAATAGAAAGTGTAGTTCTTTTGTCGCGGGTGTTGTGTACTCCATGTGTCCACTATCACTATTTGTTTGATACAATCGTATATTATGTTTTTCATTCTCCAGGTAGTGGTGGAGTGAGAAGAGGATATGTCTAGTGCAGGGTCCATGACCACGTTGAAATCCCCTCCCACTATCAGTATACCTTTTCTGTGTTCTTGAATAAGGGCTGTTACTTTTTTGATAAAGGGGCTTTGTTTTCTATTGGGGGCATAAATGTTTACCAGGTAACCAGTCTACACAACAGGAGTCCCACCAGAATGAGGAGTCTTCCCTAATTGTCTTTTATTTCTCTTATGAGGTGAAAGTGCGTGTTTTTGTTGAACAAGATACCAACACCACATTTTTTCTGGTTGGTCGAGTTAAAAAAATAACGTTGGGTATTCCCTGTTATAAAATTTGGTTCTAAGGGGTGTGCAAAGAGGGTTTCCTGCAACATGATCACATCTCCTTTTTGTTTACAGAACTAAGAGCCACAGATCTTTTATTAGGGGAGTTTAATCCTTTGGCATTTTGGGAGATAATGCTAAGCTTACGGTTGGCCATGAGAGGTCATGAAGTGTGTTTGTGAGCTTTGTGTACTGTGAAGCTTTATAAGCTGATATGCTACATCTGTGTTAATGTAGCTTACCTGGGTGCAGGGTCCTGCCATTAGATGTAGAGTCCCCGAATTCCTCACAGATAGAAGTACAAAGAGGATAGAGAAAGTAGTAGGGAAAGAGATGAGGGTAGGTAGGTGGTACAGCCCATCCGGGTCAACTGACCTGTGGACTAGATAACATATAACTATTATTAAAAATACAAACATAACAATAACAGCATTGTAATAACAAGAACTTTGTGAGTGACATTGGGGCATTGTCACTCGGTTAAAGGGATTCTCCACAACTATTATGGAGAATCAGGAGGAGAAAGCTGAGATAGGATCCCACTTTCTGATATCAAATCTCGGTCGAGATCAAAAATAATGAAAGGCATAGTGACTCGATTAGTTCCAGTGTACATATCTGTAGAATGCAAGTTCAGGAGCTAAGCTATCCCTTGTGTGGTGCTTTGGGATTTCATGTTGGATCCGTTGTAGGCAAGGGATTAATCATAGTGTTGTCCGATTCATTCCTGCTCTTCTTAGGTACCGTCTGCTAAGCTGATCTTCTGGGTTTTGGAGGGAGACTTTGTTCATGAGGCTGTAACTGGGTTTCTGAAAGTTTGGGTAGAGAAGGTTGAGCAATGTTCAGTTGTCTGCAGAACTCTTCAATGTCCTCTGGTTCTCTGTTGATGTTTTGGTGACCATCTTTGACTACTCTTATACAGAAGGGGAACCCCCAGCGATACGGTATTCCCAGATCCTTTAGATGCAGTGTAAAGTAGCGTGCTTCTTTTCATTTGAAGAGGGTCATAGGGCTAAGATCTGCGTAAACTTGGGTGGAGGAGTTGTTAAATGTGATGGGGCTTTTCTTTCTGGCAGCTGCCATGATTTGTTCTTTCTCCTGGAATTTGTGGCACTTGAGGATAACATCCCTGGGAGGAGTCGTCTCTGCCAGCTTCGGGCGCAGTGCTCTATGTTCCCTGTCCAATGATATATTGTGAGGGGGTGGTCGTCTAGTAGGTACTTACATAGGTCCTGTACATAAGGTAGTAGTTGACCTGACAAGACAGTTTCTGGTATGCCTCTAATCTTTAAATTTTGCATACAGCCCCTGTTGTCTAGGTCCTCTATTTGGGACTGCATCTGCATTATTGACGTATTTTGCTGTGTGATATGTTGTTTGAGGGATTCCGTGGTGTTTTGCAGTTCCTCTGTTCCCTCTTCCAGCTCCACCACTCTGTTCCCCAACGCAGATAAATCTCTCTTGACTTCTGAGATCCCTTCTTTTATCATTTGACCCACTTGTGTCATAAAGGATGCAAAGTCAGTTTTAGTGGGGAGAAAACGGATGTCCGCTTTAGTGAGGGGATTGTTGTCTTCTGGGGATAGGTCTCCTGGTGATGGTGGGTCAGAGTGCTTTTTTTGTCTGATGATGTAGCTTCAACTGCCTTGAAGTAAGCATTTAGCTTAGAGCCCATTGCATTTGGGGTCTTATTAGATTTCTCTGTTCTGGGAGGCTTTCTGGTAGCCATGTTGAGGGCTAGTATTTTCTTATCAGAGTCAGAGTTTTCCTATTTTATCTACTCCCGTGTTTACTATTGATCAGATGCTGCAGTTTATTCCCCTCTCTCTTTTCTTCCCTTTTTTATTTTTGTTTATTTATTTATTTTATTTTTATTTTATTTATTTATTTATCTCCCCCCCCTAATCTAAAGAGGGGTCACTTGGTAGCTTTGGCTGGCCCTTTAGGTGCTGAGGTTATTTTAGTGGTCTTTCAGTTATTAATGAGGGTAATAAAATAACAATCTTATTTTATTGTCAGGGGTCTGTCACCCTTCGTAGTTATTCCATTCAAAAGTCTCTTGTAGAAAAAGAAGGAAAAAAATGTAAAGCAATTGGGGCCCAAACTTGTGCTTTGTTGGGGCTAAGGTAATACAATTTTATGGCCCTACCATTGCCCGGGAGGTACCTTTGCTCTACAGTAAATGTGCTATATATGCTGTTATATTAGTAGGCTGCGATGTTGCAGGTATTGCCATGTGGGTTGTAATTTGAAAAAGCAAATAAGCAGTACCTCCTGGGTAGTGTGGAGTGATGGATCCAGTAGAAGTGGTATGATGCTCGGCAGTGTCCAGCTATGGGATACTTCCCTTAATTGCCAATTATGCTTCCTGCTATGGCCCACTAACTTGTCTGGCCTGCCGTAACCTGGGCTTCCAAAATGGCGCTGATATTATTATTATTATTTTTAAACTCGTCTTTCTCTGTTGAGGAGATCCAGCCAGTGTGCCTTTGAAGTTGGGTGTGCGGCTAACCGGTATGCTTATCGTGGCTTCCGTGCCCACTTTTATCTCTGTACAGTTGGTCTGGCACTATAGAGGTCCTGTGCGTGCGCATGGTGTATGAAGATCGTTCCGGGTCTCTGCAGCTGTATCCGGTCTTAATACAGGTACCATTAGTGCGAGCAGGGTCTCCCCTCAACAATTATGCCGGTCAGGTGTCTAGATTGTGGCTGAGTCACATATGCAGGTTATTAGTGGGCATCCCAACTACGGAGCATTAGATTTCTGCGGCCATGTTGGTAGTAAGCCGGCTCCGACCCCCCCTTAGAAAGTATTTTTTATGTCCGTTTAAATATAAGTTAATTCTTGAAACAGATTTTGTATTGGTGATGATAGAATTGATTGTGATTTATAGTTGATGTAATGTAATTTTCTAAAAGATTTTGATGTTGTAGTGATGTTCACACAAGTAAAACACATAACTCCAGTAGCAAATTGTATATTTCTTGATATATTTGTCATTATGGGACTAACGCAAGAAATAATGAATTAGCACCACAATTATTACGCTGCCATTATAAATTTTAAAAAGGAAAAATATTGCGTGCGTTGCTGAAAGAGGCCGGTCACGTGCACAAGCAAGCATTCCCCATAGAAGTCAATGGAGGCTAGAAACTCTTCTGTTGAGCGAAAATTGAGTGACGTCATGTCATTCTGAGAGACAGTGCAGAAATCATGTTAATTTCATATTAAAAAAAAAAAAATGTTTTGTGTACGTAATCTACTGTATATTGCTTGTGTTTAGCGAATTCTGTATGTATGTGATGATATTTGTACGTAGATGTAGCTAGATGAGTGTATGTTCATGTATGTCTATGTAAGTCAATGTAAAATGGGTTAAAATGTGCATTTTGAGATCTCGTATCTTTTATCCGTTATATTTTTTAGGTGGCCAGCAACAAAGTTGCAGGACAACCTATTGTTATTGTTCGGATTATTATTATTATTAGGTGGCCATGCAACAAAGTTGCAGGACAACCTATTGTTATTGTCAGGATTATTATTATTATTATTTTTATTATTATTATTCCGCCAAACGTATTCTATTGCCTATAACTCTTGAACTGCTAAAGCAAAGCTCTTGAAATCAGGTATGCTGATACAGCCTATTGCTCTGATACATCTCATGCAATATTCAACTCATAGGTCATAAGGTTACGCAGCCATATTGTTTTTTGCAACAAATTTCGAGAACTGCTTAATAATCTTTATCTCTGGAACTGCTTATGTTACAGTTTTGAAACTTGCTGTGCTCAGTGCTGCTATGAACTAGATTTGTCATTGCTCAACAGAAGTGCATTAGTCACATGATGTAGCAGCCATCTTGGATTTTGCGAAAATCTTTAAACATCTTCTTCTCTTAAACCGCTTAGTGCAATACAGCGCAATTTTGCACATATGCTCCTTGCAAGGTCCTCTACCAAGTTTGTTAAAATTGCGATTTTTCCATAATCAACATGGCTGCTGTGAGACATTAACCTTTTTATCGCCATTTAATTGCGTACATTTTGCACTTTATACATTAGTTTTACAATATTTAACAATATTACAGTGTAATAGACACATGATTACACATAGTCATAACCCTTAAAGACAATATTGCAGTTAAAATTCGCATTGCGCAGTCGCCTTCGTGGAATAAAACATTTGCAAATTTTCATGAAACTTCTGCAAATTATAGAGGTCTATAGTGAGCATTAGTATGTGCAATTTGAAAGCCATACATTGCATAGCTTGGCAGCCATTTTGTTTCGTATGCGCCATTTTTAAAAACTAAAAAAATCTTCTTCTCCGAAACCGCTTATGGGACAGACTTGAAATTTTGTTTATAGAGTTATCTTATGACTAACATTCAGATTTGTTCAAGAGAAGTTGATATGTCATGTGGTTTGGCAGCCATTTTGAATTGTTCAAAAACGCTTAACGATATTATTAAACTAATAATAAAATAAAAACCATTTTACAAAAATGCTTTATTTTTGCCATGTTTATTGACATCTATGGTGACAATTATTGTGCATACTATGGAGGCTGTATATCATATGATCTGGCAGCCATTTTGTTTTATGCGAATATTTTGAAAATCTATTTTCTCTGCAACGGCTCATGTTAGAACTGTGAAGCTTGCTGTATAACCTTGAAGGAATTGGTCACAAGCTGTGGCAGCCATATTGGTTTATTCGAAAATTTCGAAAACGTGTTTTCTTTCCAACCGCTTATGTTAAAGCTGTGAAATTTGCTGTATAACCATATATTGTCACCTAGAGTTACATCTGATCATGATGAAAGTATTGGTCATATAGTGGGGTAGCCATCTTGAAAAACGCAACATTTTCGAAAACATGTTATCTTTGCAACTGGTAATGTTAGAATTGTAAAATCTTCTATAAAGCTTTATATTGTGACTTAGCTGCTTGTATGTCATTGCAATGTCAATGCGCATGGCCACCTCTATCGCTGCTTGCAGCTATATTTATTATTATTATTATTATTATTATTATTATTATTATTCTTTTTATTCCGCCAAGCTTTGTATTCAATTGCCCATAACTGCTTAACTGTTTTTGCAAAGCTCTTAAAATCAAGTATGCTGGTACAGCCTATTGCTGTGCTACATCTCATGCAAAATTGAACTCATAGGTCACATGCTCTGGCAGCCATGTTGCTTTTTGCGCCAAATTTCGACAAACGCTTAAAAATCTTTAGCTCTGGAACTGCTTATGTTACAACTTTGAAACTCGCTGTGCTTAGTGCTGCTATGACCTAAAACTGCTATTGCTCAAGAGAAGTGCCTTGGTCACATGATGTGGCAGCCATCTTGCATTTTGCGAAAATTTTCAAACATCTTTTTCTCTTAAACCGCTTAGTGCAATGACGCGCAATTTTACACATATGCTCCTTGCAAGGCCCTCTACCAAGTTTGTTCAAACTGCGATTTTTCCATAATCAACATGGCTGCTGTGAGACATTAACCTTTTTATCGCCATTTAATTGCGTAATTTTGCACTTTAGACATTAGTTTTACAATATTTAACAATATTACAGTGTAATAGACACATGATTACACATAGTCATAACCCTTAAAGACAATATTACAGTTAAAATTTACATTGCGCAATCGCCTTCGTGAAATAAAACATTTGCAAATTTTCATGAAACTTCTGCAAATTGTAGAGGTCTATAGTGAGCATTAGTATGTGCAATTTGAAAGCCATACATTGCATAGCTTGGCGGCCATTTTGTTTCGTATGCGCCATTTTTAAAAACTATAAAAATCTTCTTATCTGAAACCGCTTATGGGACAGACTTGAAATTTTGTTTATAGAGTTATCTTATGACTAATATTCAGATTTGTTCAAGAGAAGTTGATACGTCATGTGGTTTGGCAGCCATTTTGAATTGTTCGAAATTGCTTAACGATATATTTAAATTAATGATAAAACAAAAAACGTTTTACAAAAATGCTTTATTTTTGCCATGTTTATTGACATCTATAGTGAGCACTATTGTGCGTAATATGGAGGCTGTATATCGTACGATCGGGCAGCCATCTTGGTTTACGTGAAAATGTCAAAAGTCTATTTACTCTGCAGCCGCTTATGTAAGAACTGTGAAATTTGCTGTACAGTCTTATATTGTGACCTAGATTCAAAATTGCTCATTAGGAGAGAATCAGTCACATGATGCGGCAGCAATATCGGTTTTATGTTTATCGTAATTATTTGTAATTCAATACTTCCTCTTTTGAGTCAATTGCTCACAAAACACAAATTACTTATGTTAAACTCTTTAAATCAGGTATGCTGGTACAGCCTATTGCAATGCTACATCTCATGCAATATTGAACTCATAGGTCATAAGGTTACGCAGCCATATTGTTTTTTGCGACAAATTTCGAGAACTGCTTAATAATCTTTAGCTCTGGAACTACTTATGTTGCAACTTTGAAACTTGCTGTGCTTAGTGCTGCTATGACCTAGATTTGCCATTGCTCAACAGAAGTGACTTGGTCACATGATGTAGCAACCATCTTGCATTTTGCGAAAATCTTTAAACATCTTCTTCTCTTAAACGGCTTAGTGCAATACAGCGCAATTTTGCACGTATGCTCCTTGCAAGGTCCTTTACCAAGATTGTTAAAATTGCGATTTTTCCATAATCAACATGGCTACTGTGAGACATTAACCTTTTTATCGCCATTTAATTGCGTAATTTTGCACTTCATACATTAGTTTTACAATATTTAACAATATTACAGTGTAATAGACACATGATTACACATAGTCATAACACTTAGAGACAATATTGCAGTTAAAATTTGCATTGCGCAGTCGGCTTCGTGAAATAAAACATTTGGAAATTTTCATGAAACTACTGCAAATTGTAGAGGTCTATAGTGAGCATTAGTATGTGCAATTTGAAAGCCATACATTGCATAGCTTGGTGGCCATTTTGTTTCGTATGCGCCATTTTTAAAAACTATAAAAATCTTCTTCTCCGAAACCGCTTATGGGACAGACTTGAAATTTTGTTTATAGAGTTATCTTATGAATAACATTCAGATTTGTTCAAGAGAAGTTCATAGGTCATGTGGTTTGGCAGCCATTTTGAATTGTTCAAAATTGCTTAACGATATATTTAAATTCATAATAAAGCAAAAAACGTTTTACAAAAATGCTTTATTTTTGCCATGTTTATTGACATCTATAGTGAGCACTATTGTGCATAATATAGAGGCTGTATATCTTACGATCGGGCAGCCATCTTGGTTTACGTGAAAATGTCGAAAGTCTATTTTCTCTGCAACCGCTTATGTAAGAACTGTGAAATTTGCTGTACAGTCTTATATTGTGACCTAGAGCCACAGTTGTTCATGTTGAAGGAATTAGTCACAAGCTGTGGCAGCCATATTGGTTTACGCAAAAAAATTAAACTGTGTTTTCTTTCCAACCGCTTATGTTAAAGCTGTGAAATTTGCTGTATAACCATATATTGTCACTTAGAGTTACATTTGTTCATGTTGAAAGTATAGGTCATATGGTGTGGCAGCCATTTTAAAAAACGCAAACATTTCGAAAATGTGTTTTTTTCCAAATGCTTATGTTAGAACTGTAAACAGTTGTTGTACAGCTCTATTTTGTGACATAACTACTTATATGGCATTGCAAAAATGATGCGCTGGCCACCTCTATTGCTGCCTACAGCTATATTTAACTTTTGGTTTTTTTTCAAATAAAAATTGTACAGTGTTTGTTTGAGTGTAAGTGTACTTTGTGAAATATTTTTGAAGTGATTTGTGGATGTTTTTAGTAGCGATATATAAATAACTACTGGTCTGGGAGAGCGTTATGGATTTAAGCGTAGATGGTGATTTTTGTGGCGCTACAGAAACTTGTAATGGCTGCGTTAGGGAAAGTGATCCATTATGGCCCATAACCCTGCTATTTGAGTCATAATGCTCAACTCGTAATCTAGCGGAATATAATGTATTAACCACTAACCATCCCACTACATCGCAACTAACAATAACATTTATTAACCACTAAACCACCATCCCCCCACATCGCAACTAGCAATAAAATTTATTAACCACTAAACCACCATCCCCCCACATCACAAAGTACATATTTAAACTAGTAACCCCTAATCCACCCCCCCACAATGCAATATATTAATCTAAGCCTAATCACTAAGCCCCCTAACCTAACCCTAACCTAACACCCCCTCATTAAAACATAACCTCATTAAATCAAATAAAAAAAGACTATTAAACTAATAAATTAATTAATTCCAAAATTAAAAATCCTAATCTAAAATCAAAATCAAAAATTGTAACAGTACATAAAAAATAAAACCTAAGATTTAATTTAAATACAAAATCTAAGAGTTAATAAAAAATTAACAAAATTATCCATAATATATTTTTTAAACCTAATCTAATACCCCTATAAAAACAAAAAAACCACCCCAAAATAAAAACAACCCCTAATCTAAGACTAAACTACTGATAGCCCTTAAAAAGATCCTTTTGTAGAGCATTGCCCTGAAGCAATCAGCTATTTTGCCAATAGAGAAGCACAAATTTACCCCTAACAGTAAAACCACCACCCAAAAAAAAAAGGCCTAAGAATTTACTCACCGTTCCTGAAGTCAGGAATATATTACAATCTAATTTGACTAACTTAACTGTACATGACACCTGGAGACTACACTAGTCCACCAAGGACAACACATTCTTTTCACATCCCCACCGCACTTATTCTAGAATTGACTATCTTATGGTTGATGTCACAAGTTTAGCATATGTTCACCACACAAAAATTTCCCCCCTCACATGGTCAGACCATACTATGATTAATTGCACCCTCAAATGGCCTTCAACTCACACTCAGGAAAGAATCTGGAAATTTGATGAATTATTATTAAAACACCCTCTGATTCGCATACAAATAGCTAACTCTATAGATGAATACTTTAAAATAAATAATACACCAGACATGAGCCCTCAATATATGTGGAACGCGCATAAATGTGTTATCAGAGGTGAGCTGATAGCACTGAAGGCAGTTAAAACTAAGCAACAGCAATCATATTTATCAGCACTATTAGCTGATCTTAACAAACTCCAAGATATTCATAAATCATTCCCTGACAACCGTTCTCTTCTTAAAAGCCTGGAACATAAAAGGCAACAACTCAATCTTTATTTAGGCTTGGAGGCAAAACATAAAGCATTATTTCTCAGGAACACCTTCTACGAGGGAGCCAACAAACAAGGTAGGCTTTTAGCTAGACAACTAAAGAGAAAAACACATAGCCGTTACATTTTACATATCAAAGACAACTGTGGGAATAACTGGTATTCGTCCAAAGATATCTCTGACAAATTTAGACAATATTACAAATCACTTTACAACATTAAGAACACCATCCCCACTCCGAGTAGTCTTGGCATACAAAACTATCTATCTCAATTACACTTACCCAATTTATCTAGCGAACAAAAAGATAACTTAGACGCCCCCTTTTCCATGAAAGAACTCAAAATAGCGATCAAATCTCTAAAGCCGGGAAAATCTCCTGGGCCAGATGGGTTAGGAAATATTTATTACTCATCCTTTAAAGATCTTCTTACCCTTCACCTATTGGCTTACTTTCATGGTATTGAGGACAACAAAAATTCCCACCACTTGCTTTACAAGCTACCATTACTTAAATATCTAAACCGAATAAACCCACTACCCAACTCATCAATTATGACCCAATATCACTCTTGAATTCCGATGTCAACATTTTTGCAAAAGTCTTGGAGAACAGGATGAATTTAATTTTACCACATATTATCCACCAGGACCAGGTCGGTTTTGTTCCCAACTGTGAGGCCAAAGACAACACGGTACACAATCTCCTTTTATTAAGGCATGCCAAATTAAAACATATCCCCTCAATTTGGTTGTCCACTGATGTGGAGAAGGCCTTTGACCAGGTTGGATGGCCTTTCCTGCAAGCAACTTTAAAAACATTTGGGATGGGCGACAGAACATTGCAGATAATTTTTGCACTATACAACTTCTCTAGCACCAGGGTCTCTCTTAATGGTATCTTGTCTCAACCATTCCCTATAACAAATTGAACTAGACAGGGTTGCCCCTGTCCCTGTTACTTTTCATCCGCCTTATAGAGACCTTGGCGACAAAAATAAGAAATAACAGAAAAATGACAGGTATTCACCTTCAAGATGAGGAATACAAGTTGTCCATGTTCGCAGATGACATCCTTTTTTCTCTTACAGACCAGGGTAAATATGTCCCTCCTCTACTACAGGAGCTTGATACAGTCTAATTAAACATTTTACCGTTTAAAACAGCCCTCATGAGAGACCTTTCCTCCTGGAGCAACAAAAAACTATCTTGGCTTGGTAGGATTAATACCATTAAAATGAATGCCTTTCCAATGCTCCCATACATCTTGCAAACGTTACCCATTTCCGTACCACCTAAATTCATTTTCCAGATACAACAATTGTTTGGTTCCTTTATCTGGAATATAAGGCCTCCTAGAATAAATAAACACTTAATGTTATGCCCAACTGTCCACGGGGGACTCAGAGTCCCGGATTTAGATTCCTATAGGCAGTCCATATTCCTTCAAATTGTTTTGGATTGGATAATCCATAAGCACCACAAAAGATGGGTCACTTTGGAGGAAAATCTGAACACAGCAATTAACCTCCCCTCAAAATGCTGGCACCCTTGTTCTTCAACCATAGGTAGGCAGGTAACAAACCCAATCACTAAAGAAACTTTACAAATATGGGAATCCACAAATAGAACAAACCCTTACCTCTCCTCTTGTCCAGGTCCATTAACATCATTACTCCACAATACTGAATTCTTGATATCAGAGTTAAGGCCGAATATAAACAGTCATCCCTCACTAAATGACCTAGCCATTCACCACTTAATATTTAATGAGTTGATCAGTACACAAGGACAATTAGTTGCTAATTGGTTTTCATATAGAAGAATACATCACTACATTACCACTCATAAACACTATCAGAACTTGGCCCGCCCAATGACCAATCTCGAGAAACTATCGCCTAGATTACAAGTTTTGTCTGTAAAAACTTGCAGGGCTAACAAGTCTTTTTTTTCCAGCGTTTACTTTAAACAACGCTGGTATTACAAGTTTTCTGAATGGCTGCGTTAGCCTCAGAAAAGTGAGCGTTGAGCAAATTTAGCTCCACTTCTACCTGTAATACCAGCGTTGCTTACGGTAGTGGTAAGCTGGCTAAAACGTGCTCGTGCATGATTTCCCCATAGGATACAATGGGGCTGAGCTGGCAGAAAAAAACCTAACACCTGCAAAAAAGCAGCGTTCAGCTTCTAACGCAGCCCCATTGATTCCTATGGGGAAACACTTTCTAAGTCTACACCTAATACCCTAACATGAACCCCGAGTCTAAACACCTCTAACCTTACACTTATTAACCCCTAATCTGCCGCCCCCGACATCGCCGACACCTGCATTATACCTATGAACCCCTAATCTGCTGCCCCTAACATTGCCGACGCCTATATTATATTTCTTAACCCCTAATCTTCTGCCCCCAACGTCGCTGCCACCTACCTACACTTATTAACCCCTAATCTGCCGACTAGACATCGCCACCACTATAATAAATGTATTAACCCCTAAATCGCCGCACTCCCGCCTTGCAAAAACTATAATAAATTGTATTAACCCCTAATCTGCCATCCCTAACATCGCCGCCACCTACCTACAATAACGTCACTGCTACTATAATAAAGTTATTAACCCCTAAACCTAAACCCTAACCCTAACACCTCCCTACCTTAAATATAATTTAAATAAAACTAAATAAAATTACTATAATTAAATAAATTAATCCTATTTAAAACTAAATACTTACCTATAAAATAAACCCTAAGCTAGCTACAATATAACTAATAATTACATTGTAGCTATTTTAGGATTTATATTTATTTTACAGGCAACTTTGTATTTATTTTAACTAGGTACAATAGCTATTAAATAGTTAATAACTATTTAATAGCTACCTAGTTAAAATAATTAAAAAATTACCTGTAAAATAAATCCTAACCTGAGTTACAAATACACCTAACACTAAACTATCAATAAATTAATTAAATAAATTAACTGCAATTATCTATAATAAAATAGAATTAAATAAACTAAACTATATTACAAAAAAAACAAACACTAAATTACAAAAAATAAAAAAATATTACAAGAATTTTAATCTAATTACACCTAATCTAAGCCGCTTTATAAAATAAAAAAGCCCCCCAAAATAATAAAATTCCCTACCCTATACTAAATTACAAAAATAATCAGCTCTTTTACCAGCCCTTAAAAGGGCTTTTTGCAGGGCATTGCCCCAAAGTAATCAGCTCTTTTACTTGTAAAAAAAATACAAGACCCCCCAACATTAAAACCCACCACCCACACACCCCTACCCTAAAACCCACCCGATCCCCCCTTAAAAAAACACTGACCCCCTGAAGATCACCCTACCTTGAGCCGTGTTCACCCAGCCAGGCCAAATTCTTCATCCAATCCGGGCGAAAATCCGGGCGATGAGGTCCTCCATCCGGCAGAAGTCTTCATCCAAGTGGGGCAGAAGAGGTCCTCCATCCGGCAGAAGTCTTCATCCATCCGCGGCTCCATCTTCAAGACCTCAGACGTGGAACAGCCTCCTCAGTCGACGGACTAACGACGAATGAAGGTTCCTTTAAATGACGTCATCCAAGATGGTGTCCCTTGAATTCCGATTGGCTGATAGGATTTTATCAGCCAATCGGAATTAAGGTAGGAAAAATCCGATTGGCTGATTTAATCAGCCTATCGGATTGAAGTTCAATCCGATTGGCTGATTGGATCAGCCAATAGAATTGATCTCGCATTCTACTGGCTGATCCAATCAGCCAATCAGATTGAACTTCAATCCAATTGGCTGATTAAATCAGCCAATCGGATTTTTCCTACCTTAATTCCAATTGGCTGATAGAATCCTATCAGCCAATCGAAATTCGAGGGACGCCATCTTGGATGACATCATTTAAAGGAACCTTCATTCGTCGTTAGTCCGTCGGCCGAGGAGGATGTTCCGCGTTAGAGGTCTTGAAGATGGAGCCGCGGATGGATGAAGACTTCTGCCGGATGGAGGACCTCTTCTGCCCCGCTTGGATGAAGACTTCTGCCGGATGGAGGACCACATCGCCCGGGTTGGATGACGAATTCGGCCCGGCTGGGTGAAAATGGCTCAAGGTAGGGTGATCTTCAGGGGGTTAGTTTTAGCTTTTTTTAAGGTGGGATCGGGTGGGTTTTAGAGTAGGGGTGTGTGGGTGGTGGGTTTTAATGTTGGGGGGGTTGTATTTCTTTTTTTTACAGGTAAAAGAGCTGATTACTTTGGGGCAAAGCCCCGCAAAAAGCCCTTTTAAGGGCTGGTTAAAGAGCTGATTACTTTTGTAATTTAGTATAGGGTAGGGAATTTTATTATTTTGAAT
Organism: Bombina bombina; assembly: GCF_027579735.1. Taxonomy (NCBI): domain Eukaryota; kingdom Metazoa; phylum Chordata; class Amphibia; order Anura; family Bombinatoridae; genus Bombina; species Bombina bombina. The sequence goes on along the minus strand of NW_026511861.1, from coordinate 147,216 downwards.
TTTTTTATTTTATTAGATTCTTGTAATATTTTTTTATTTTTTGTAATTTAGTGTTTGTTTTTTTTGTAAAATAGTTTAGTTTATTTAATTATTTTATTTTAGATAATTGTAGTTAATTTTTTTAATTAATTTATTGATAGTGTAGTGTTAGGTGTATTTGTAACTTAGGTTAGGATTTATTTTACAGGTAATTTTGTAATTTTTTAATTATTTTAACTAGGTAGCCATTAAATAGTTATTAACTATTTAATAGCTATTGTACCTAGTTAAAATAAATACAAAGTTGCCTGTAAAATAAAGATAAATCCTAAAATAGCTACAATGTAATTATTAATTATATTGTAGCTATCTTATAGTTTATTTTATAGGTAAGTATTTATTTTTAAATAGGATTAATTTATTTAATGATAGTAATTTTATTTAGATTTATTTAAATTATATTTAAGTTAGGGGGGTGTTAGGGTTAGGGTTAGACTTAGGTTTAGGGGTTAATAACTTTATTATAGTAGCGGTGACATTGGAGGCGGGAGATTAGGGGTTAATAATTGTAGGTAGGTGGCGGCGATGTTAGGGACGGCAGATTAGGGGTTAATCCAATTTATTATAGTGTTTGCGAGGTGGGAGTGCGGTGGTTTAGGGGTTAATACATTTATTATAGTGGCGGCGATGTCCGGTCAGCAAATTAGGGGTTAATAAGTGTAGGTAGGTGGCGGCGACATTGGGGGGCAGATTAGGGGTTAATAAATATAATGTAGGTGTCGGTGATGTTAGGGGTAGCAGATTAGGTGTTCATAGGGATAATGTAGGTGGCGGCGATGTCCGGTCGGCAGATTAGGGGTTGAATAATTTTATTATAGTGTTTGCGATGTGGGGGGCCTCGGTTTAGGGGTTCATAGGTAGTTTATTGGTGTTAGTGTACTTTGTGGCACTGTAGTTAAGAGTTTTATGTTCCGGCGTTAGCCCATAAAACTCTTAACTACTGACTTTTATATGAGGTAGGTGTCTTGGAGGTAGAGGCTCTACCGTTCACTTTCTCCATGACTTGTAATACCAGCGTTAGCCAAATCCCATTAAAAAGATAGGATACACAATTGATGTAAGGGGATTTGCGGTAGCCTCGAGTTGCGGAAGAAAAGTGAGCGGTGAGCCTCTACCTGCAAAACTTGTAATACCAGCGTTAGATAAAAAGCAGCGTTGGGACCTCTCAACGCTGCTTTTTAAGGCTAACGCAAAACTCGTAATCTTGCTGTATATAATTCTAACCCTCCTATTAAACATAGCCTTTCTTATATATACAAAATTATTACTCATCCAACCCCAGGTAATCTGCCACACTCCATTGACTCTTGGGAGAGAGAACTTGGAGTGATCATTCTCCCCCAAACGGCAATAAATATTTTTCTCAACACAAAATCCTCCTCTTCCTCTTCCTTCATTCTTACACTGTTGGTACCTGACTCATAAAAGACTCCACAAATTGTATCCCAAAACTAGAAACAGATGCTGGCGATGCGGACATGTAGGCAGCGGCATGGGTCATATGTGGTGGTGGTGCTCTCAGATAAACACATTCTGGAGGAACATTATTAGAGAAATTGAAGATATTTTTAAAATGCTCCCCCATTAGATCCTTTACTATGGTTACTTAACAAATCCACCAAACTGCCCCAGAAACATTTCTGACCACTTTTGAAAATCATGATAAATAGTGCAAAGGTTCTAATCACCAGAAAATCAAAGTCCCCAGAGGTTCCTTCCACCGGGTTGTGGCGTAGCAAAGTAACAATTTTGATAGAACTGGAAGAATATAGTTCATACAAATCAGGAAATAGAGACCAACTTATAGAGTTACAGCTCACTTGGGAACATTACCTGAAAAATACTTTTCCCACCCCTCCCCTTGACTAATAAGCTAGTTATATACCTAGCAACTCCGAGTCCTTGTACCATATCTGTCATCATTTAAGCACATCTAATGTTCAGTTCATGTATAGATTGTACTAATGGCTGTAGAGAAGGCATCAAGACACTAAAGACCTTGTTATGTTTACAAAATATGTAAAATGACTGAATCCAAGATCCATATTCTTCTTGTTTTTCCATTTTGAAACGTTTACTCTCTGTTATATGACTTTTTTTTTTTTGCATTATTATTACCTCTGTAATTGTGCATTTCTATTGGATTCTAAATAAAAAGAATTTGAAAAAAAAAAAGAAGTCAGCGAGTGAGTGAAACTTAATGTGACTGTGTAAACTTCTGCTCCGATAGGGCTCCATTTATGAAGCAGTGGATGCTGCTTCAGAGGCCCATCATTTCAGGCTCACCTGAAACGGAAGTTAAGAATCAGCGATCATAAGACCACTGCTCCTTAAGCAGTCAGTTTCCTTCACACGTGTGCGTTTAAGTGCCTGCGTGCCAGGGCACAGTGTCACCCCATGCAACTCATATCTTGTGTGACAGTAGTGTAGATTTAAAAAACAACACTTTTTTGACTGTGTTAAATAATAGCAGTCAGTTTCCTTCACACGTGTGCGTTTCAGTGCCTGCCTGCCAGGGCACAGTGTCACCCCAGTGCAACTCATATCTGGTGTAACAGTAGTGTACATACCTGATGTTTTAAAGCACGTTATTCCAAACAATTTAGGAATGTTAGGTGATTTATACCCTTTATGGATTAAAACCAGACTCTGCATCAACTATTTAATTTTCCATGGGAGTTTTGCCATGGATCCCCCTCCGGCATGCCACAGTCCAGGTGTTAGTACCCTTGAAACAACTTTTCCATCACTATTGTGGCCAGAAAGAGTCCCTGTGGGTTTTAAAATTCGCCTGCCTATTGAAGTCTATGGCGGCTCGCCCGGTTCGCCCGTTCGCGAACAGTTGTGGAAGTTTGCGTCCGCCATTCGCGAACGCAAAATTTTAGGTTCGCGACATCACTAATCTAGACACAGATATATATTTTGTAGCCTTTTCCATTCAAATGCCTTGTCATATACCATATACATTTGAACTCTTATAACTTTTTTTTATTAACATTTATTTGAATCATTTTATTAGATAGTGTATATATGACTGTTTAGGTACTTAAAGGGACAGTAAACCTTAAAAATAATGTTATATAATTCTGCACATAGTGCAGAATTATATAACATTATATTAGCCAAACATTATAAAACATAATTGTACCTTATTAATTTAAAAAAACAAACGCTGTTTCACAGACCCGCTCTCTGCTCTCTGCTGAGCGGGTCTGTTATATTTAGTCAGCGCATCGGGCCAGCTGTATAGTCACAGCCCGGCCCGACCGCGCCATAGCACTAAGTGCAGCTCGCTCCTATCACAGGAGCGAGCTGCACTTAGTCTTATAGCGCGGTCGGGCCGGGCTGTGACTATACAGCTGGCCCGATGCGCTGACTAAATATAACAGACACGCTCAGCAGAGAGCAGAGAGCGGGTCTGTGAAACAGCATTTGTTTTTTTAAATTAATAAGGTACAATTATGTTTTATAATATTTGGCTAATATAATGTTATATAATTCTGCACTATGTGCAGAATTATATAACATTATTTTTAAGGTTTACTGTCCCTTTAAATTGTGTTTGGTAGAACTTTTTTTTAAGCCCTAACCCTTTACGCAAGGTTTTCAGTTGCACTAACCCCAAATTTAGATTGTGCTCAGCAGTGTGCATTTACTTTCATTAGGTTATATGAGCGAAAGTTGATGAGCATGCAAAATTGCAATATCGTGTGCACACTAACTTTACCACTCCACTTGTAATCTAGCCCAGAATGAGAAAGGTAGTACAAAAGGGAATAGAGAGCATACTTAAGATTGGTGTCATTCAGTGCTCACAGAGTTAATGGTATAGCCCTGCAGCTCTGCTGCCAAAACCAAATGTCTCTGTTAGGTTTTTCACTAGGTTTAGAAAACGTAAAGAGATGTTAAACGGTGCACCTTTAGTAAAAATATGTTAAATTAAAGCAAACATAAAAAGAAACAGATTGTGTAAAAAATAAAAACAACAAACAACTTAATTGTTTTCTGGCAAAATGAGCATTTAGAAGTTCTCAGCGTAGCTCCTGTCCTTAGGAAAATAACGCCTAGATTTAGAGTTTTGCGTTAGCCGTCAAAACCAGCGTTAGGGGCTCCTAACGCTGGTTTTGGGCTACCGCTGGTATTTAGAGTCGTGTAGGTAAGGGTCTAACGCTCACTTTCCAGCCGCGACTTTTCCATACCGCAGATCCCCCTACGCCATTTGCGTATCCTATCTTTTCAATGGGATCTTTCTAACGCCGGTATTTAGAGTCTTGGCTGGAGTGAGAGTTAGAAATCTAACAACAAAACTCCAGCTGCAGAAAAAAGTCAGGAGTTAAGAGCTTTTTGGGCTAACGCCGGTTCATAAAGCTCTTAACTACTGTGCTCTAAAGTACACTAACACCCATAAACTACCTATGTACCCCTAAACCGAGGCCCCCCCACATCGCTGCCACTCTATTACATTTTTTTAACCCCTAATCTGCCGACCGCACACCGCCGCCACCTACATTATCCCTATGTACCCCTAATCTGCTGCCCCTAACACCGCTGACCCCTATATTATATTTATTAACACCTAATCTGCCGCCCCCAACTACCTACAATTATTAACCCCTAATCTGCCGACCGGACCACACCGCTACTATAATAAAGTTATTAACCCCTAATCCGCCTCACTCCCGCCTCAATAACCCTATAATAAATAGTATTAACCCCTAATCTGCCCTCCCTAACATCTGTGACACCTAACTTCAAGTATTAACCCCTAATCTGCCGACCGGACCTCGCCACTACTCTAATAAATGTATTAACCCCTAAAGCTAAGTCTAACCCTAACACTAACATCCCCCTAAGTTAAATATAATTTATATCTAACGAAATAAATTAACTCTTATTAAATAAATTATTCCTATTTAAAGCTAAATACTTACCTGTAAAATAAACCCTAATATAGCTACAATATAACAAATAATTATATTGTAGCTATTTTTGGATTAATATTTATTTTACAGGCAACTTTGTATTTATTTTAACTAGGTACAATAGCTACTAAATAGTTAATAACTATTTAATAGCTACCTAGTTAAAATAATTACAAAATTACCTGTAAAATGAATCCTAACCTAAGTTACAATTAAACCTAACACTACACTATCAATAAATTAATTAAATAAACTACCTACAATTAAATACAATTAAACCTAACACTACACTATCAATAAATTAATTACATAAAATACCTACAAATAAATACAATTAAATAAACTAACTAAAGTACAAAAAATAAAAAAAGAACTAAGTTACAAAAAATAAAAAAATAATTTACAAAGATTAGAAAAAGATTACAACAATTTTAAGCTAATTACACCTACTCTAAGCCCCCTAATAAAATAACAAAGCCCCCCAAAATAAAAAAATGCCCTACCCTATTCTAAAATAAAAATAGAAAAGCTCTTTTACCTTACCAGCCCTTAAAAGGGCTTTTTGCGGGGCATGCCCCAAAGAATTCTGCTCATTGCCTGTAAAAAAAAACATACAATACCGCCCCCCAACATTACAACCCACCACCCACATACCCCTAATCTAACCCAAACCCCCCTTAAATAAACCTAACACTAAGCCCCTGAAGATCATCCTACCTTATCTTCACAACGCCGGGTATCACCGATCAGTCCAGAGGAGGCTCCGAAATCTTCATCCAAGCCCAAGCGGGGGCTAAAGACATCCATCATCCGGCTGAAGAGGTCCATCATCGGGCTGAAGTCCTGATCCAAGCCCAAACGGGGGCTGAAGACATCCATCATCCGGCTGAAGAGGTTACAAAAAATCATCGCTGACCCCTGCATAATAATAATATGCAGGGGTCAGCGATAGTGGGGGCGGCAGATTAGGGGTTAATAAGTGTAAGGTTAGGGGTGTTTAGACTCGGGGTACATGTTAGGGTGTTAGGTGCAGACTTAGGAAGTGTTTCCCCATAGGAAACAATGGGGCTGCGTTAGGAGCTGAACGCTGCTTTTTTTTTTAGATTTTTTTCAGTGGCGGTAAATTATGCTCTACGCTCCCTTTTTGGAGCCTAACGCAGCCATTCTGTGAACTCTAAATACCAGCAGTATTTAAAAGGTGCGGGGAAAAAAGCACGCGTAGCTAACGCACCCCTTCTAACGCAAAACTCTAAATCTAGCGGTAAGAGAGTTGACATGTTGGCAACTTAGGTTGCATTCTCTCTCTTCTGATCATGGGAAAATCTAACTCCCTGTTTATCTACTTTTTACTTAATAGTAAACCAACTCATGCTACTTTAGAAGTTTTATGACATCAAGCTAGATAAGCTTCCATTAGAGACCCCAGACTCCATGTAGGGCTGTGACATGACACTGCACAAATGAAGTTTAAAAAATAAAAAAAATAATTTTAAAATGATCAATAATACATATTGCAATGATTTCAATTAAGTATAAGCCACTGCTTTGATTTGTTTTATTATAACAATATACATTTATTTGATATTGAAATTTGATGATTAACCTGTGCCTGGGAACAATGAAATGTTAAACAGACCAAGTATATCAAAACTTTAGAATTGACAAAAAGCTTTTGTCAAACACTTCATACTAGCACTTCAAAGGAGAAGACAGACTTATGGGTCCTTTTTCACATTGTGTACCCTACCCTTTCATCTCCACGGTGTTCCTGTCACTTTCTAGAGGTTGATGGACCACACTCTTTAACCCCTGGGATGTATACATTTGCTTAATTAGATGATGCTGTCATTTACAGATGTGATTAACAAGGCATCCACAGTTTTAAGGTCCTTAAGAGAGGCAGGCCTCACGGGAAACCCAGCTAAATGTTGTATCAAAGAAGCTGAAAAGTGGTATTTAAGTTAGACATTAGGTAGTAATTGCACTGAGCCTATGCAAGATAAGCTTAAGATTTTGGCTAAACGGCTAACCCTTAAAAATAAAAATTAATTAATCGTATTTATAGACTTATCATGGTATTATAAAAAGTTTATACCACGGTTCTCTTTGACAGCAGCACTATTAAGAGATTGAACAAAAAGCTCTGCTCACAATAGTTCTTTTTTTCCAGTTCTAGTTTTGAGTAGAGTGTTTTGCCTGGGGACAGGAACTATGTCAATATAAAGAATAAGGGCCTCATTTAATAAAGCCCGAAAGGACAAGGTTCACTTTTGCGAACCTGTCCACGTGGGATCACAGAAATCTGTCAGAAACATGCTGCCGTATTTAACATTGCACAAGCGAAGTCTGCTCACGCTAGCCTAATGACACTCGAGTGGGGGCTGTCAATCACCCAGGGTGAACGTAAAAGCTAAGACTGCTACCTCCTAACTATTGGCAGCAGGCTCACTCCTGCGAGCCTGCAGTAAAGCACCTCCAAAGCTGCATACGCAGCTTGAAAAATTGAGTCCTAAGTCCTTGGCATTAAAATGGGCTGTTGAAACAGTATTACTTGTGAGGCTGACACTTTACACTTGTGACTAATTACTTCTGTTTAAAATGGCGTAATACTTTGAAATCCAGAAAGGGTCATGATATGGTATTCAGAGTTACAATAAATATTCTATTCTTGTCATACAGCAACTGGGCAAGGACCACATGAGGTCAACTCTGAGACAGTGAAATGTGTGATTTAAAAATAAACTCCATAGAATGGATTAATTGGTGTAAGATGAAAACAGGAAAAACAAATATGCACTACAAAAAAAAAAAAAAAAATTGAAGGCAAAGACATTTCCATAAATAGTAACTTTTGTTTTGAAAAATGTTAAAAATAATTGCTGTAAGGCTGAATAATGAGAGCTTCTTATGAAACTAGAATAAGGTCACAAGTTTAGCAGCACCCTAATGTGCTGATAGGTGCATCCAGGTATAGGGTCAATGACCCACTGCTCTCCGGATAACCGACTCTGAGATAGTACTTGTGCATCAATCCAAAATTAAAACATTAATTAGAAGCAACATAGCATAATTAAAACCAAGAGGGAGTGTAATGTAACACTCACTCTAATTAGCAGAACCGTAATGCATTTCTCAGTGGCTTGAGCTGTTTCATCAGGCATGCATTGCTAGTACAAACACGTTCCTTATAACATACTAAGGGACCAATTGCCTTGTAGTGCAATAACACACCCCCTACCAAAATTATTAACCCATTATGATTTAACAACTTCCCAAAATCTGTATATATTACAATGTTGGTCACATGCAAGCTTATAAAAATGGTACATATAAAATAAATCTAAACTAAATCCAATCTTTCCCAGATGATGTCAGATCGCAAGAGTCCCAAAAACACCAACAAATATGACATCCATAATTTACTCATAGTAGCAATGCATCTCTAATATTGATAGTGATAATATCATCAAAAATCAAAATACCACATTGCTAATCCATTATACCAACTGTGGGCTAGATTACAAGTGGAGCGCTAACACTTACACGCTAGCAAAAAAGGGTTTATCACGGGTGTTTGACTATAGATAAATATATATACATACATATACATGTATATATGTGTGTACAGATGTATTTGTATGTGTATACAGGTGTTTACAGACATAGATACACATATACTGTAAATACATATGTACACACAAAACACAAAATACATATATATATATATATATATATATATATGCATTGTAACCCTCTGTTGTCAAAGGGACAGCCAACACCAAAATTTGTATTGCTTAAAAAAAATAGATAATGCCTTTACTACCCATTGCCCAGCTTGGCACAAACAACATTGTTATATTAATATACTTTATAACGTTAAAACCTCTACATTTCTGCATTTTTTTCTAAGCCACTACAGACAGCCTCTTATCACATGCTTTTTAATTAGCTTTTCACAACAACACTAATCCATGTGGGCAATATAGATAACATTGTGCTCTCTCCCATGGAGTCGTGGATGAAATTGCACTAATTGGCTAAAATGCAAATCAATAGATAATAAATCTAGCCATGTGATCAGGGGGATGTGAAAAGAAGCTTAGATACATGGCAATCACATATGTTATTAAAGTATATTAATATAGAAATGTTGGCTGTGCAAAACTCTGGAATGGGTTATAAAGGGATTATCTATTTTTTTTTAAAATAACAATTTTGGAGTTGACTGTCCCTTTAAGTTGATGAAAACATGATAAATCATATTTATACAATATTTATATTTAATAAAGTGTTATACTGTGTATTTACTATAAATATTTTACATCCCAACGTTCTGCACATAGCAGAATATGTTCTTTTAAATATTTTACATTCCAATGTTCTTTACATAACAGAATGTGTTCTATGTATTGCTAAATATATATTGCTATATATATATGTATATATCTATACCTATGTATAAATATATATTTGTGCAAAAGACCATCATATATATGTAGAAATATGTACGGGTTAGGGCACATAAATATATGCGTTTTGGTTTGTGCTCGAGTAGAGTGTTAATTTTTTTCTCACTTTTTGTTTATCATGACACGCAAGTGAAAACTTTTTACTTTCTACTTGTAATACAAAAGCTACCAAATGTGCGCAAAAAGCTTACTTCTAACAGAGTTAAAGCTCGAGCGGGAGTGTTAAAGAACGCTCAATGATATTGCTCTATTAATACAAAAACATTAGTGTATCCTAAAATGTTATAACTAATATCTCCGATGCAATGCATAATACCATACTCCACTATTATTCATTAATTACTTAATATAAATATAAAACATGTGCAAACTAACCTTTAGTACACGATTATAACTTTGTTTCAGCTAGATTACGAGTTTTGCGTTATGAGGGGTGCGGTACTAACTTGCACGTTAATGTCACCGCTCACTTACCTACAGCACTGGTATTACAGGTTTTCCTAAACCCGGCATTAAAAGACAAGAAGTGAGCTAGAGCAAACTTGTGCTCCATACCGCACTCCAATACCAGCGCTGCTTAAGTCAGCGGTGAGCTGGTTGTATGTGCTTGTGCACGATTTCCCCATAGACATCAATGGGGAGAGCCGGCTGAAAAAAGTGTAACACCTGCAAAAAAGCAGCGTAAAGCTCTGTAACGCAGCCCCATTGATTCCTATGGGGAAAGAAAATGTATGTTTGCACCTAACACCCTAACATGAACCCCGAGTCTAAACACCCCTAATCCTACACTTATTAAACCCAATCTGCCGCCCCCGACATCACCAACACCTACATTATACTTATTAACCCCTAATCTGCCGCTCCGGACATCGCCGTCACTATAATAAACATATTAACCCCTAAACCGCTGCACTCCCGCATCTCAAACACTATTTAAATCTTATTAACCCCTAATCTGCTGCCCCTAACATCGCCGCCACCTACCTACATTTATTAACCCCTAATCTGCCACCCCCAACATCGCTGCCACTATACTAAAGTTATTAACCCTTAAACCTAAGTCTAACCCACTAGCTTAAATATAATTACAAAAAATCTAAAGAAAACCTACTATTAAAGTGAAGGTAAAGTCAAACGCTATATTTTAAGTAATTACATATATCAAGCTAAATCAATATAACTTTAATTCATCAATATTTCCCAATCTTTATATTTGCAGCAATATTTTATATTCTTGTTATGTTTGCTGCTTTCCGAAAATCAACCCGTGTAATATTTTTTTTTTATAGACAACGATCACGTTGTCCAGCCATCCAATTGATTGTTTGGCCGTCAGGCGGCCGTCAAATTGCGTCATGATCAGTTGGATGGATATGCGCATGCGTAAGATCTTACACTTCACATTTGCCAAGCGCACGCATTAGAGACAAACAACCGCCGCGATTAACGCATGCGCAAAGATCACTGTCCAAAATTATGCGCATGCGTGGTTGTTCCATGCTCGATGTGCACGAGCTTACTAGACACGTATAGAGTGGGTGGGACCGCTCTATATGTCAGAGTATCATAAACACGGAAATGGAGGATGGGAGGAGACTATGCAGGGAACGGTAGGAAAAGTAAAATTAAAATTATCACGAAATAAATAATTATTTTTTAAAAACAAACATAGCGACTGGATATGGGTTAGTAAAAGGAACATAAAAACGATTGCTGGTTATGAAAACTTTACCTTCACTTTAACTAAATAATTCCTATTTAAAACTAAATACTTACCTATAAAATAAAACCTAAGCTAGCTACAATATAACTAATAGTTACATTGTAGCTAACTTACGGCTAGATTTAGAGTTCTGCGGCCAAAGGGGTGCGTTAGCTACGCGTGCTTTTTTCTGGCCGCACCTTTTAAATACCGCTGGTATTTAGAGTTCACAGAAGGGCTGCGTTAGGCTCCAAAAAAGGAGCGTATAGCATATTTACCGCAACTGCAACTCTCGATACCAGCAGTGCTTACGGACGCGGCCAGCTTCAAAAACGTGCTCGTGCACGATTCCCCCATAGGAAACAATGGGGCTGTTTGAGCTGAAAAAAACCTAACACCTGCAAAAAAGCAGCGTTCAGCTCCAAATGCAGCCCCATTGTTTCCTATGGGGAAACTCTTCCTAAGTCTGCACCTAACACCCTAACATGTACCCCTAGTCTAAACACCCCTAACCTTACACTTATTAACCCCTAATCTGCCAACCCCGCTATCGCTGACCCCTGCATTTTATTATTAACCCCTAATCTGCCGCTCCGTACACCGCCGCAACCTACATTATACCTATGTACCCCTAATCTGCTGCCCCTAACACCGCCGACCCTTATATTATATTTATTAACCCCTAATCTGCCCCCCACAACGTCGCCGCCAGCTACCTACAATAATTAACCCCTAATCTGCCGATCGCACCTCACCGCTACTATAATAAAGTTATTAACCCCTAATCCGCCTCACTCCCGCCTCAATAACCCTAAGAAATAGTATTAACCCCTAATCTGCCCTCCCTAACATTGCCGACACCTAACTTCAATTATTAACCCCTAATCTGCCGACCGGATCTCGCCGCTACTCTAATAAATGGATTAACCCCTAAAGCTAAGTCTAACCCTAACACTAACACTCCCCTAAATTAAATATAATTTAAATCTAACGAAAAAAATTAACTCTTATTAAATAAATTATTCCTATTTAAAGATAAATACTTACCTGTAAAATAAACCCTAATATAGCTACAATATAACGAATAATTATATTGTAGCTATTTTAGGATTAATATTTATTTTACAGGCAACTTTGTATTTATTTTAACCAGGTACAATAGCTATTAAATAGTTAAGAACTATTTAATAGCTAAAAATAGTTAAAATAATTACAAAATTACCTGTAAAATAAATCCTAACCTAAGCTACAATTAAACCTAACACTACACTATCAATAAATTAATTAAATACAATACCTACAAATAACTACAATTAAATAAACTAACTAAAGTACAAAAAATAAAAAAGAACTAAGTTACAAAAAATAAAAAAAATATTTACAAACATTAGAAAAATATTACAACAATTTTAAACTAATTACACCTACTCTAAGCCCCCTAATAAAATAACAAAGACCCCCAAAATAAAAAAATGCCCTACCCTATTCTAAATTTAAAAAGTTCAAAGCTCTTTTACCTTACCAGCCCTGAAAAGGGCCATTTGCGGGGCATGCCCCAAATAATTCAGCTCTTTTGCCTGTAAAAAAAAAACATACAATACCCCCCCAACATTACAACCCACCACCCACATACCCCTAATATAACCCAAATCCCCCTTAAATAAACCTAAGACTAAGCCCCTGAAGATCTTCCTACCTTATCTTCACCATGCCAGGTTCACCGATCCGTCCTCCGAAGTCTTCATCCAAGCCTTCGAAGTCTTCATCCAAGCCCAAGCGGGGGCTGGCGATCCATAATCCGGCTGAAGTCTTCTATCAAGCGGCGGCTGAAGAGGTCCAGAAGAGGCTCCAAAGTCTTCCTCCTATCCGGGCAGAAGAGTAGATCCGGACCGGCAACCATCTTCTTCAAAGCGGTGACAAGCGGCTCCATGTTGAAGACCTCCGGCGCGGATCCATCCTCTTCTCCATCAGCAAATCAGAATTTTCCTACCTTAATTCCGATTGGCTGATAGAATCCTATCAGCCAATCGGAATTTGAGGGACGCCATCGTGGATGATGTCCCTTAAAGGAACCTTCATTCGGACTTAGGACGTCGCAAGAAGAGGATGGATCCGCGCCGGAGGTCTTCAACATGGAGCCGCTTGTCACCGCTTTGAAGAAGATGGTTGCTGGTCCGGATCTACTCTTCTGCCTGGATAGGAGGAAGACTTTGGAGCCTCTTCTGGACCTCTTCCGCCACCGCTTGATAGAAGACTTCAGCCGGATTATGGATCGCCAGCCCCCGCTTGGGCTTAGATGAAGACTTCGGAGGCTTGGATGAAGACTTCGGAGGACGGATCGGTGAACCTGGCATGGTGAAGATAAGGTAGGAAGATCTTCAGGGGCTAGGTTTATTTAAGGGGGGTTTGGGTTAGATTAGGGGTATGTGGGTGGTGGGTTGTAATGTTGGGGGGTGGTATTGTGGTTTTTTTTTGCAGGCAAAAGAGCAGTTTTCTTTGGGGCATGCCCCGCAAATGGCCCTTTTCAGGGCTGGTAAGGTAAAAGAGCTTTGAACTTTTTTAATTTAGAATAGGGTAGGGGTGGGGGTCTTTGTTATTTTATTAGGGGGCTTAGAGTAGGTGTAATTAGTTTAAAATTGTTGTAATATTTTTCTAATGTTTGTAAATATTTTTTTATTTTTTGTAACTTAGTTCTTTTTTATTTTTTGTACTTTAGTTAGTTTATTTAATTGTAGTTATTTGTAGGTATTGTATTTAATTAATTTATTGATAGTGTAGTGTTAGGTTTAATTGTAACTTAGGTTAGGATTTATTTTACATGTAATTTTGTAATTATTTTAACTATTTTAGCTATTAAATAGTTCTTAACTATTTAATAGCTATTGTACCTGGTTAAAATAAATACAAAGTTGCCTGTAAAATAAATATTAATCCTAAAATAGCTACAATATAATTATTCGTTATATTGTAGCTATATTAGGGTTTATTTTACAGGTAAGTATTTAGCTTTAAATAGGAATAATTTATTTAATAAGAGTATTTTTTTTTCGTTAGATTTAAATTATATTTAATTTAGGGGGGTGTTAGTGTTAGGGTTAGACTTAGCTTTAGGGGTTAATCCATTTATTAGAGTAGCGGCGAGATCCGGTCGGCAGATTAGGGGTTAATAATTTAAGTTAGGTGTCGGCGATGTTAGGGAGGGTAGGGGTTAATACTATTTATTATAGGGTTATTGAAGCGGGAGTGAGGCGGATTAGGGTTTAATAACTTTATTATAATAGCGGCGTGGTCCGGTCGGCAGATTAGGGGTTAATAAGTGTAGGCAGGTGGAGGCGACGTTGAGGGGGGCAGATTAGGGGTTAATAAATATAATATAGGGGTCGGCGGTGTTAGGGGCAGAAGATTAGGGGTACATAAGTATAACGTAGCTTGTGGCGGCGTGCGTATGGCAGATTAGGGGTTAAAAAATTTAATTAGAGTGGCAGCGATGTGGGGGGACCTCGGTTTAGGGGTCCATAGGTAGTTTATGGCTGTTAGTGTACTTTAGAGCACAGTAGTTAAGAGCTTTATAAACTGGCGTTAGCCCAGAAAGCTCTTAACTACTGACTTTTTTTTTTGTGGCTGGAGTTTTGTCGTTAGATTTCTAACGCTCACTTCAGCCACGACTCTAAATACCGGCGTTAGGAAGATCCCATTGAAAAGATAGGATACGCAAATAGCGTAGGGGGATCTGCGGTATGGAAAAGTTGCGGCTGCAAAGTGAGCGTTAGACCCTTTCCTGACTGACTCCAAATACCAGAGGGCGGTAAAAAACCAGCATTAGGAGCCTCTAACGCTGGTTTTGACGGCTACCGCCCAACTCTAAATCTAGCCGTAAATTTCTTTGAAATTATCTATTTGATAAGACATTAAAACCTATTCATCCAAAATGGCTAAATATTATATAAAACTAGTGCAGATGGATGTTCCATTTATTTCTCAGAATTTTCATGAGTTCAAATGAATTATTTCCAAAACTAAAGGTCAGAGACTTTCCTAGAAAAACAGAAACATTAGTATTATCCTATCAAGTTTAGAATGTTTCTTTTATTAGCAAGTGTATATAGTATAACAAAGAGGGTTATTAAAAAAAATGACTCAGCTTATTTCACACTGGCAATAATATGAAGAGGACATTTTTTCTTTTAATCATTATTTTAGCTCAGGAGTTTACATGTGTGTATTAATTATGCTTCAACTGCTTTCTTTTTACAGTGAATGGGAAGAAAGGTCATCAAAAGATTTGGAACATTTGCCGAATTTGAGTATAATTTATTTGTTTAAAGTGATAGTCTAGTCAAAATTAAACTTTCATGATTCAAATAGAGCATGTAATTTGAAGTAGTTTTCTAATTTACTCCTATTATCAATTTTGTTTTCATTCTCTTGGTATTGTTATTTGAAAAAGCAGGAATGGAAGATTAGAAGATGGCCCAGTTTTGGTTCAGCGCCTGGGTAGCGCTTGCTTGTTGGTGGCTACATTTAGACATTAGATTAGCAAGCAGTACTCAGGTGCTGAACCAAAAAATGGACAGGCTCCTAAACTTATACATTCCTGCTTTTCAAATAAACATACTAAGAGAATGGAAAAAAATAATAGGAGTAAATTAGAAAGTTGCTTAAAATTGCATGCTCTATCGGAATCATGAAAGTTAATTTTGACTAGACTATCCCTTTAAGTATCAAAATTGTTAGGTAGTTGTGTGATATATTCCTGCAATACATTATATTATCATAATCTTAAAAAATGCATTTTTAATTATTTGCTTTAACTTTGAAACACTGAAAGATTCAGTACCATATGCCTACATTTTATGTATACAATTCACTATATTCAATTTTGATTTAGGTTTAGCTTTAGAGTGTTCATATATTATCCCTAGAGGTTGACAATAGCACTCTATTTTCCAAAATGATTCACTATAAATCTTGTATATGTAAAATGTTTAAAGGGCACAAATGAAGTATACAAATGCTCAGTTTTATTGCAGAATATTATATTAAATGAGACTTTAAACGACAAGCCATTTAGTCTATGTTTATTAGCACCGGGATTTTGTATAATTGTTCATTGAGTCACATGACCCCCCTGTAAATGTGTATTAGTTATGCTATGGATATGGTTCCAAAGCTCTATCAAGCTGGTGTTTGTGAGTAACTCAAAGCTAAAAACAAATAATCTGAAAAGCTGGAGAGAGTAAAAACACAGCATTTTCATATGGAGATATCTGGAGTAATTATATTATGCTAAGACACCGTTGAAGATAAAAGCCAGCCAAATTACTATGCTAAGTTATACTGTTAAAACATTATTAAATATCTATATTATATATCCCTTGTATATCTTCACTGACAGTTAAATAAGACACCTAAGTACTTATTTTCAGCAGATAAAAATTTCTGAACTGCAGCCTACCTCATTAACGTCTTCTCTCCCATAGACTTTAATGGAGCTTGCATTCTAACCCAACACCTCGTTAGACCAAGTGTGGTAAATCCAGAGTAATTTATGCATATTTTATATTTCCATATTTTTCACAGATGAAAATTTTATTTTTAAATATATATATATATATATATATATATATATATATATATATATATACAGGGTATATATATATATATATATATATATATATATATATATATATATATACCCTGTATATATATATATATATATATATATATATATATATATATATACCCTGTATATATATATATATATATATATATATATATATTTATATATATATATATATATATATATATATATATATATATATATTTACATACATACATACAGTACCTATAGGTATAGATATATACAGATATATTTAGGAATTTATACCTAAAAATGCTTACAACATTTTCTCCTGTGTAAAGAACATTGGAATTAAAAATATTTACAGTTAAAACATACTAAAACAGATACTAAACCCAATTTTTTTTCTTTAATGATTCAGATAGAGCATGCAATGTTAAGCAACTTTCTAATTCCCCCCTACTATACATTTTTTGTTCATTCTCTTGGTATCTTTATTTAAAAAGCAGGAATTTAAAGCGTAGGAGACAGCCCATTTTAGGTTCAGCACCCTGGATAGTGCTTGCTTATTGGTGGCTAGATTTAGCAAACCAATAAGCAGGCATAACCTTGGTTCTCAACCAAAAATGTGCCGGCTCTTAAGCTTAACATTCCTGTTTTTAAAATAAAGATAGCAAGAGAATGAAGCAAAAATTATAATAGAAGTAAATTAGAATGTTGCTTAAAATTGCATGCTCTATTTGAATCATTAAATTAAAAAATTGGGTTTAGTGTCCCTTTAAATATTATTATTTTTTATGCTTTAAGTTGTTTGTGTGGAAAGAACTCCAAAGCATATATACATAAGTATACATGTGTATATATGTGTTTATATGTGTATATATGTATGCATATATATATATAAATACATAAGTATATAAATATATATGCATATATATATATATATATATATATATATCAGAAATAGAGAGTGAAACAGCGCTATATGAAGATAAACTGGGAAAATTTACCAATATGTATATTTCACAGACTCTGTGTGGTGATATAGTGCAGTGTTTTTCAACCAGTGTGCCGTGGCACACTAGTGTGCCGTGAGAGATCCTCAGGTGTGCCGCGGCAGACTGACAACAGTGCGGGGGTGTTTGTGAATGAATGTCAATATGTCATGTATAGTTTGTAGGAGGCATGGCATAACAGCACAGTACAGTGTATATATATATTCAATTACAGTGTTTGTTTTTTAATTGTTTAAGGGGCGGAGTATTACCCTTTAAAAAGCATACCCTCTGAGAAGGGGGATATGTCTATGATTACGGCCAGGCTGGCCGAAACATGTTAGGCTGTGCTTGCTGAATTGTTTTTACCAGAGGCTCTGCTGCACAGGGTCTTTTAACTTTGATATGACCTGTTGAAAATAAAGTTTTGGATTTTTTACCTTTACGAGGACGCCTGGATATTATTTCATCTTTATTCAATATATATATATATATATATATATATATATATATATATATATATATATATATATATATATATATATACTGTATATATATCCTGTATTAGGCTACAATGTGTGATTTTATAAAATTTTGGGATAGTGGTGTGCCACAGGATTTTTTATTGTAAAAAAGTGTGCCACGGCAAAACAAAGGTTGCAAATCACTGATATAGTGTATTATAGGGGTACAAAGAATAGATACCACAGTATGATAATACAATCTATATCTAGATGTAGTCTGTTAATGGATCTGGATTCTGCCAGATCTCTACACCTCCACTGAATACATATAATAAATATACACAAGCGTGACTGGTATCTGACAGCAGGTGAATATAACTAGCTAAATAGGCAGTCCTTAGGAGAAAGTGTCTATTAGGTATCATTAGGTTCAGTTCAAAACAATCCCAATGAAGTGCAGCTCAGTCCAGGAAAAAAAAGATTCACCTCTTCAGGAGAGGATCCTCCCAGGTATTCTATGGAATAGAGAAAAGACAAGCGCACGGGGGTGCACCTAGTGCAATAAACGAAAAAAATGGGTGACTTCAAAATAAAAAGATGTACAGCACACTCACGTGATTCCACCTCAAACGTATGAGGTATGTTAAAGACACTTGTAATATAATAGCAGATGCTCCTCCTCCGGGAAATCGCTGCCTGGATCAGACTGCTCCTTGGGACACACTCAGACAGCAGGCGATTACACCTCCACGTGTACAGCTAGTCAGAAGTTCTATATCTTTATTAAAAGAGGGGCAGGGCCAGGAACTACTATATACAAAGGAGATTATTTAGACATGTATTTATATATAAGTGTCAGTAAAATGTTCACAAAGTAGGAGGTCACAAACTAGCATAAAATATAAAACCACATAAAATCGTTCAGAAATATATAAAAACAAAAAGTGTTCACATAAACTTGCTAACAGCACAAGTCTGATCAACAGCTGCTGCAGAAGATGAACCACATGCAGCTGATCACTCTCTCTTTCTCGTTTAAAAAAAAATAATAATAATTATTATGTGGTTTTGCTTGTACACTACTAAATGTTTCATTGTAATATTCTTAAAGTCTGAATATACATACAGACATACACACACACACACACATAAACATACAGACATACACACACATATACATACAGACATACACACACACACATATATACATACAGACATACACACACACATATACATATAGACAGACATACATACATACATACAGACACACACACACACACACACACACACATATATATATATATATATATATATATATATATATATATATATATATATATACAGGGAGTGCAGAATTATTAGGCAAATGAGTATTTTGACCACATCATCCTCTTTATGCATGTTGTCTTACTCCAAGCTGTATAGGCTCGAAAGCCTACTACCAATTAAGCATATTAGGTGATGTGCATCTCTGTAATGAGAAGGGGTGTGGTCTAATGACATCAACACCCTATATCAGGTGTGCATAATTATTAGGCAACTTCCTTTCCTTTGGCAAAATGGGTCAAAAGAAGGACTTGACAGGCTCAGAAAAGTCAAAAATAGTGAGATATCTTGCAGAGGGATGCAGCACTCTTAAAATTGCAAAGCTTCTGAAGCGTGATCATCGAACAATCAAGCGTTTCATTCAAAATAGTCAACAGGGTCGCAAGAAGCGTGTGGAAAAACCAAGGCGCAAAATAACTGCCCATGAACTCAGAAAAGTCAAGCGTGCAGCTGCCAAGATGCCACTTGCCACCAGTTTGGCCATATTTCAGAGCTGCAACATCACTGGAGTGCCCAAAAGCACAAGGTGTGCAATACTCAGAGACATGGCCAAGGTAAGAAAGACTGAAAGACGACCACCACTGAACAAGACACACAAGCTGAAACGTCAAGACTGGGCCAAGAAATATCTCAAGACTGATTTTTCTAAGGTTTTATGGACTGATGAAATGAGAGTGAGTCTTGATGGGCCAGATGGATGGGCCCGTGGCTGGATTGGTAAAGGGCAGAGAGCTCCAGTCCGACTCAGACGCCAGCAAGGTGGAGGTGGAGTACTGGTTTGGGCTGGTATCATCAAAGATGAGCTTGTGGGGCCTTTTCGGGTTGAGGATGGAGTCAAGCTCAACTCCCAGTCCTACTGCCAGTTTCTGGAAGACACCTTCTTCAAGCAGTGGTACAGGAAGAAGTCTGCATCCTTCAAGAAAAACATGATTTTCATGCAGGACAATGTTCCATCACACGCGCCCAAGTACTCCACAGCGTGGCTGGCAAGAAAGGGTATAAAAGAAGAAAATCTAATGACATGGCCTCCTTGTTCACCTGATCTGAACCCCATTGAGAACCTGTGGTCCTTCATCAAATGTGAGATTTAAAAGGAGGGAAAACAGTACACCTCTTTGAATAGTGTCTGGGAGGCTGTGGTTGCTGCTGCACGCAATGTTGATGGTGAACAGATCAAAACACTGACAGAATCCATGGATGGCAGGCTTTTGAGTGTCCTTGCAAAGAAAGGTGGCTATATTGGTCACTGGTTAGTTTTTTTTTTTTTTTTTAATGTCAGAAATGTATATTTGTGAATGTTGAGATGTTATATTGGTTTCACTGGTAAAAATAAATAATTGAAATGGGTATATATTTGTTTTTTGTTAAGTTGCCTAATAATTATGCACAGTAATAGTCACCTGCACACACAGATATCCCCCTAAAATAGCTAAAACTAAAAACAAACTAAAAACTACTTCCAAAAATATTCAGCTTTGATATTAATGAGTTTTTTGGGTTCATTGAGAACATGGTTGTTGTTCAATAATAAAATTAATCCTCAAAAATACAACTTCCCTAATAATTCTGCACTCCCTGTATATACACATACAGACATACATACATACAGACACATATATATATATATATACACACACATACACATGCACACATATATACATACACACACACACACATAAACATAAACATACAGACATACACACACACATATACATACAGACATACACACACACACATATATACATACAGACATACACACACACATATACATACAGACAGACATACATACATACAGACACACACACACACACATATATATATATATATATATATATATACACATACAGACATACATACATACAGACACATATATATATATATATGTATATATATATATATATATATATACACACACACACATACACATGCACACATATATACATACAGACATACACACACACACATAAACATACAGACATACACACACACATATATACATACAGACATACACACAAACATATACAAACAGACATACATACATACAGACACACACACACACATATATATATATATATATATATATATATACACACATACATACAGACATACATACATACAGACACACATATATATATATATATATATATATATATATATATATATATATATATATATATATATATATATATATATATATATAAAAACACACAGGTGTCCGGACAGAATTCTCAAAACAGGTTCGTTTATTGAAGAAAATAGCATATAAAAGCATGCACACAGCGGCTCTGCAAATATCTAATGAAGTATTAGCTTGTAGAATATTGGCTTGCAGGCATTGATGGTAACATGGCCAGATGGATAAGGGCTGTTAGGTGCACAGAAGGTGGGCTATGTCTGACGCGTTTCAGCTCCTATAGAGCCTTACTCATAGACTGCATAATGCCCACTTCTAATATGCAGCTTTAAATAGGCTAACCTAACTTGTTATTGGTTGTAACATGGCCCAATTCATGTAACAGGTGAGTGTACTGATTGGGGGAAGGATTGGGAGATGTGAGGTTGACTGGAATGCAAGCTATTAGATGTGTTATGTACTGCGTTCACACCCACTCTTAATAGTGTCTCCTCAGGAGGAGTTAAAAAGTTAAAGACTATAGAGAGAAAAAAAAGGGGGTGTTATTAAGCAGTACCTAGCGTATTAATAGCTGCAGCCTTAGGGTAACCCATCTAATAATACATTTGTAATAGAATCAGTGCGAGCATAAATAACATTCAGAGCAGTAGGGCACTAAACGTTTATATAGTTATTAGTATTGATATTAAGTAGTTTTGTTATCTAATAGCCTATCTCATTTGAGTGGCATATAGCCCTTATATATTGGTGAAATATGCAATGTGTGTTAATGTATCCTATGTGCACTCATGTACTATTGTGTATATACTAGATATCAAGTGCCCTGTAGTAAGGGTATGGGCATTTAATTATTACTAAATACTGATAAATAACTTAACCTTGAAACTGATACCATGCATAGAAGTGATTAGTTAATTCTGTATCTATTATATACAATATTAAACGACCTACTATTGGCACTTCTAGTAATTATTTTGATGAATGGTTCACATACATGATACTTTCGCTATGATAACTTGTTTTAGATAACAATACTACACTCAAAGCACCAAAAAATGGAAGATTGGGTGGCCCTAGTCCTTGATATCTCCCTGTGGTATAATAATACCACTGGACCTCTGTCTGAATATCCAACGAGTCATAATCATTCACTGGAACTATTCAGGTATTGCTTGGTTAAAGATACCCATAAATTTAATTTCTGGAAAAAAAATAAATATATATATATGACAGTAACAATACCATTAGACATCGATAGATGCTAATGGGTCCCTGGCTAGGAATGGTGGGAAATCACACTAGGACTGCCAATGGTTAATGAGATCTGTTTCTATATTTCTATATTAAGACCTAGGGGTTGTCTGGTTCCCAGTGTGAATATCCAAAAGGCCTCCTTTCTAAGGAGGTCCTTGGATCTATCACCTCCCCGTGGTTTCTTTGGAATGTGATCTATAATTAGCCATGTAAAATTCCTGACATCTCTATGATGCACCTCGATGAAGTGCTTGGCTGCTCCTGTGGTTGGGATACCCCGCTCAATATCATTGAGGTGGGCTCGTATCCTCTCTCTCGCCTCTCGAGAGGTGCAACCTACGTACTGCTTATCACATGCCAAGCATGTGATCATATAGATAATATAGGTCGTTCGACAGTTTGTACAATGGGAATGTGTATATACCCTTTGTGTAACTGTGGATTGGAACGTCCTATTGACACTCACATATCCACAAGCTTTGCAAGTGCTGTTACCACATTTATAATGCCCTTTTTGGGTTAACCAGCTGCTTGTCGATTTTTGCTTTTTAAGTAGGGAGGGGGATACTCGGTTCCCAATTGTTATATTGCGCTTGGGGACACAGAAGCAACCCTCCCTAATCTCATATTTTAAGATGTCATCAGCTAGCAAAATCGGAAGATTCTTCCGCAAAATTTTGCAGACCTGGTAATATTGGGAACTGTAGGTGGTTACAAAAGTAGGTTTGTTCCTGGAAGGCTTTTGTTTAGGCTTCTCTTTAAGTAAAGTAGACCTATCTTGATGTAAAACATCATTGAAGGCCCTGTTTATAGTTTTTTTGTTATACCCTCTCTCAAGAAATTTTTGGGTAAGTGAGTGACTCTCTTGCAAGAAGCTGTCATGCTCTGAGCAATTACGCCTTAATCTTAGAAATTGGCCCTTTGCAATCCCATAGCTTGTGTGTCTAGGATGACAACTCCTAGCATGAAGGAAAGTGTTGGATGTGATAGGTTTAGTGTATAGTGAGGTGCTTACTTTTTTCTCCAAGGGCTTGCCTATCAAAATGACATCCAAGTATGGAACCTGGACTTTATCAAAGTTGTGGGTAAAACTTAAACCCACCATATTGTCATTGATATACTTTAGTTTACTAAATCTCCTTGTGTACCAGACCATACGATTAGAAGGTCATCAATATAGTGTTTATAGCTAGTGATTGATGACAGGAAGGGGTTCTGATCAGAGTATAGGTGCGTCAACTCCCACCAGCCCATGAAAATGTTGGCATAGGCTGGTGCGAATTTCGCACCCATAGCTGTCCCTCTCTGTTGGAGAAAAAAGCTTCCTGAAAACTCAAAATAGTTATGAGTTAACAGAAAATCTAGCACTCTCACTATATATGCCTTGAGGTCAGTGTTGGAATTGCTGAAATTATCCAGCATATATCTTGTGGCTGCTATCCCTTTATCGTGTGGAATGGCCGAATAGAGGCCAACCACATCAATCGTTAGCCAGCCCATTTTATCGTTCCAAGTATGTTCTTGCATCAGTCTCAAGAGATGTTTAGTATCTCTCAAGTATGATGGCAATCCATACACAAGGGGTTGTAATAAGGATTCCAGCCAATTTGATACATTTTCAAAGAGGGATCCTATTCCCGAAACTATCGGGCGTCCTTTCACCTCCTCCAAAGATTTATGTACTTTGGGGAGGTGATGGAATATCGGTACTATCGGATGCTGAACATTTAAATAATCAAATGTTTCATCATCAATAAGTCCCTGATGTTTTCCATCATCAAGCAAATCCAGCAGGAGGGACCCAAAGCGTTGTGTTGGATCCCCAGGCAATCTTGTGTAAACTTCTTTATCAAGTAGTTGCCTTTCTGCTTCCTTAATATAATAGGATTTATCCAGAACCACTATATATACACACACATACACATGCACACATATATACATACATACATACACACACATATACATACACACATATATACAGTCATACACACATATACACACACACATATACATACACACATATATACATACAGACACATACATACACAGTCAGATATATATTTATACACACATATATACTTAAACACACATACTCAGGCTTTGCAGCCACATTTGGACTCTACATTGGAGTTACAAGTACTTAAATACACATACTCAAGCAAAATATATGGAAATTAGAGTTTTAGGTTTAAAAAGCACACACCTTCTGAGCAATGAAAGCCCACACAAAAAAATACTTGCTGCTTATTTGTCTGAAGATCTGCAAGATAGGTCTCTCCTCAGTTCCATATGCCTCTTCACCTCCTCAAGTTTCCCTTACATCCCCAGCATTTGTGAGGCTTCAGAGTGACTGCGCATCCCATGATCCCCCAAGCACTGGGCCGTGGGCTGGTGCGATGTACAGGAGAAGCAGGTCTGCTCTGAGCAGTTGGTTTTTCTGACTCGTAGGGGCGGGACGTTTTCTTTCACAGTGCGAGTGCGGCAACACAGAATGCTTTGACTGCCTGTACGTAGCTGTAGCATTTCCCACTCACAAATACTAAGACTGTAAAAAATAATACCCTTAGAGAGCGTCCTTTATAAGTTCTAAGGGGAATTCTCTAAGCGGATTTTTTTTTTTTTGTATGAGTAGAGCTAGTGAAAAATCACTGGACTTTGTCATGCAAGCAGCACCAGCGAGACTGCACATACTGAGCCATTGGCCTCTAGTTATCAAGCCATCAACCTCAAATACGCTGGAATTCCGCAATGTATTTGTGGCGAGGCTGATTCGCCTTAGTTATCAAGCCCTACAGACCGGCAAATGTAGAATTTTGTGACGTAAGCTTCGATCCGTCGAACTCAGTCCGACACAGATCGATGCTTACGTCATTACAGATGTTCCACACACAAGTTCGGCACAATCTGACTACTTTTGCTAGTTATCAAAAAACTAGCAGGTACGCTCGGCACTTTTCCGGCCCAGCGTACCTGGTTTTCAAACCGCCGCCCTGGAGGCGGCGGATCCCATAGGAATCAATGGGAGTCTGACCATAGCGAAAGTTCATGTTTGCTGCTGCCCGTCATCCCATTGATTCCTATGGGAAATGTGTACACCTAAAACCCTAACATGTACCCCGAGTTTTAACACCCCTAATCTGCCCCCCCCTACACCGCCGCAACTAAATACATTTATTACCCCCTAAACCGCCGCTCCCAGAGCCCGCCGCAAACTACATTATACATATTAACCCCTAATCTGTCCCCCCCTACACCGCCGCAACTAAATAAAGTTATTAACCCCTAAACCGCCGCTCCCAGACCCCGCCGCCACCTATATTAAACTTATTAACCCCTAATCTGCCCCCCCTACACCGTCGCCACCTATAATACATTTATTAACCCCTATCCTGCCCCCCCTTTACCGCCGCAACCTAGAATAAATTTATTAACCCCTATCCTGCCCCCCCTACACCGCCGCCACTATAATAAAGTTATTAACCCCTAAACCTAAGTCTAACCCTAACCCTAACAACCCCTAACTTAAATATTAATTAAATACAGCTAAATATTATAACTCTTAACTAAATTAATCCTATTTAAAACTAAATACTTACCTTTAAAATAAACCCTAATATAGCTACAATATAATAATAATTATATTGTAGCTATCTTAGGATTTATTTTTATTTTACAGGCAACTTTCAATTTATTTTAACTAGGTACAATAGCTATTAAATAGTTATTAACTATTTAATAGCTACCTAGTTAAAATAAAGAGAAATTAACCTGTAAAATAAATCCTAACCTAAGTTACAATTAAAACTAACACTACACTATCATTAAATTAATTAAATAAATTACCTACAAATAACTACAATTAAATACAATTAAATAAACTAACTAAAGTACAAAAAATAAAAAAAGCTAAGTTACAAAAAATAAAAAAAATAAGTTACAAACATTTCATCATCCAGGCGGCGTCTTCAATCTTCATCCATCCGGGGGTAGAGGAGACATCTACAGACAAGCCTACGGGGGGAAGATCTCCCTACCTTGTATTCAACCAGCCGGGCCGAACTCCTCATCCGATCCAGGCGATGTGTTCCAGCAAGCGGCAGTGAAGTCTTCTTCCATCCGGGCGATGTCTTGAAGCAAGCGGCAGAGAGTCTTCTTCCATCGGCGATGTCTTCAAGCAAATCGGCATCTTCAATCTTCTTTGTTCGCTCCTCCGCCGCGGAGCATCCATCCGGCACGACGACTTCCCGACGAATGAGGTTCCTTTAAATGACGTCATCCAAGATGGCGTCCGCCGAATTCCGATTGGCTGATAGGATTCTATCAGCCAATCGGAATCAAGGTAGAAAAATCTGATTGGCTGATTGAATCAGCCAATCAGATTCAAGTTCAATCCGATTGGCTGATTGGCTGATTGGTTCAGCCAATTGGATTGAACTTGAATCTGATTGGCTGATTCAATCAGCTAATCAGATTTTTCTACCTTAATTCCGATTGGCTGATAGAATCCTATTAGCCAATCGGAATTTGAGGGACGCCATCTTGGATGACGTCACTTAAAGGAACCGTCATTCGCTGTTCAGTCGTCGGTGGATGAAGATGGCTCCGCGTAGGCTCGTCTGAAGATGGCTCCGCTCCGGATGGATGAAGATTGAAGACGCTGCCTGGATGATGACTTCAGTTGGATGGAAGACTTCTTCAGCGCCCCTTGGATGATGACTTCTGCCGCTCTGGATCTCCTCTTCGGTTCCATCAGTGATCGGCTGGCTGAAGACGGCTAAAGGTAGGATGATCTTCAAGGGGTAGGGTTTATTTAAGGGGGGTTTGGGTTAGAGTAGGGGTATGTGCGTGGTGGGTTTTAATGTTGGGGTGGGTTGTATTTTTATTTTACAGAGCTGTTTTCTTTGGGGCATGCCCTGCAAAAGGCCCTTTTAAGGGCTGGTAAGGTAATAGAGCTAGTAACTTTTTAATATAGAATAGGGTAGGGCATTTTTTTATTTTGGGGGGCATTGTTATTTTATTAGGGGGCTTAGATTAGGTGTAAGTATCTTAAAATTGTTGTAATATTTTAGAAATGTTTGTAACTTATTTTTTTTATTTTTTGTAACAGCTTTTTTTATTTTTTGTACTTTAGTTAGTTTATTTAATTGTATTTAATTGTAGTTATTTGTAGGTAATTTATTTAATGAATTTAATGATAGTGTAGTGTTAGGTTTAATTGTAACTTAGGTTAGGATTTATTTTACAGGTTAATTTCTATTTATTTTAACTAGGTAGCTATTAAATAGTTAAGAACTATTTAATAGCTATTATACCTAGTTAAAATAAATTGAAAGTTGCCTGTAAAATAAAAATAAATCCTAAGATAGCTACAATATAATTATTATTTATATTGTAGCTATATTAGGGTTTATTTTAAAGGCAAGTATTTAGTTTTAAATAGGATTAATTTAGTTAATAAGAGTTATAATATTTAGATGTATTTAATTAATATTTAAGTTAGGGGGGTGTTAGGGTTAGGGTTAGACTTAGGTTTAGGGGTTAATAATTTTATTATAGTGGCGGCGCTATAGGGGGGGCAGGATAGGGGTTAATAAATTTATTATAGGTGGCGACGGTGTAGGGGGGCAGGATAGGGGTTAATACGTTTAATATAGGTGGCGGCGGGGTCCGGGAGTGGCGGTTTAGGGGTTAAACTATTTATTTAGTTGCGGCGGGGTCCAGGATCAGCAGGATAGAGGTTAATAAATTTATTATAGGTGGCGGCGGTATAGGGTTGGCAGGATAGGGGTTACTAGGTATAATGTAGGTGGCGGTGGGCTCCGGGAGCGGCGGTTTAGGGGTTAATACATTTATTATAGTTGCGGCGGTGTCCGGGAGCGGCGGTTTAGGGGTTACTAACTTTATTTAGTTGCGGGGGGCTCCGGGGGCGCCGATATAGGGGGTAGAACAGTGTAGTTAGTGTGGGTGCTTAGTGACAGCTTGTCAATAAAGCTGTCAAAAAGCTGAAGAGCAGCTAGATCGGATGAGTGATAACTATCACAGTCCGCTGCTCATCGCCCCATACTTGGTGTGCGGCTTTTTGACAGCTTTTTTGATAACTTTGGCGAGCGTATTCAGGTCCGCGGTGGCGATGGTAGGCGAGCTTAGGCAGGCGTATTGGGCAGGCGAAGGCAGGTAAAGTAGTTGATAACTAGAGGCCATTGAGTTGTGTCAAGCTAATCTATTCCCCCAGCTGCAGTGGTCCACCGGGCACTAATAAAGGGACAGACAGTGTAGACAGTGCACACAAGTAAAGTGAGTGCTGCTGTGCCTCCAAGCAACCCCGGCTCATTGTTTTCCCCTACTGTTGTTTAATTCAAGCCCCCACTCTGTTGCTCTCCACAGAGCCTTCAGAAAGTGCCGCCCTCTCAATTCTGCCGCCCTAGGCCCATGCCTTGTTGGCCTAGGCCATAATACACTCCTGACCACATGTAATCTTTCCCTCAATCAGTAAATCATAGTTTAAGTACACTGGATTTGCAAACAAAACATAGAAAGTCATACTTTTAAGTGCAAAATACAAAGCCTAATCGTTGTTTTATCATAAAATGGGATGACCATAGGTGTTCCATGGGTGTGTATGAAATTATCTCTCAAATCCCAGCATAATTGTCTAAATATTTCTTCTCTACAGATCTCTCTGTTTTTTTTCTTACAAACTAAAAGATGCCAATGGTTGTTCTAAAATATGGAAAATACTTAATACCCTAACAGAAAAACCCATGCATACAAAAATCGAGTTGTAAGATGCAATACGTTGATGCAGGATTTAAAGTGCGCCCCCTGCTAACTGCAAACTTTGCTCTATGCAGCAAAGTTTCCCTTTCCAGTGAGCTCCATTACTTTCTATAGGATACATCTCATCACTCGCAGGTACTGCCCCTTTTTTAATATAATTCCACCACAAGTAATCTTTCCCTTAATCAGTCCAATATTCTCCTGTTTACTAGAGTTTAGGAATAATATAAAATATGTTTGGCTATTAATCTTATTTTTCGTCTAAGATTTTTTTTTAACCAAATCTTAACTCTATTCCAAAATGTTTGATGTTTTGGGCAACTCCAAAAACAATGGATTAAATCTGCTTCTAGAAATTTGCTGTAATAGCAAGACAAAGGTTTTTGTGCATTCCATCTGGATATCCTTATGGTGTAAGATATGCTCAAATGGTGCTCTGGTTCCATATGAAGGCAACTGAAAAAAGTGAACTATCTGAGCATGCGTAGTGTTATCGATACACGGGTGACCACTACCTATGTACTGACTATCAGCATTTCCTGGCTCCTGTTCGCTCTACACTGTGAAACATCTCCAGGCAATGCACATCAGAGAGACCATACGGGGAAACTCGTTGGAACCTTTGGGCGCTTGAAGTGCTTTTTTATCTCTTTCAACATGTGAGGGCTTTTTATACTATGCGCACTATTTGTTCTTTATAAAATCTGCACTTAGATTGTGGATGCACTGTTTCGTTCTCTTTTTTCAGTTACGTTTTCTTCCAAGGGTAAAAGAAGGAATCTCCCTTTACACTTCTCAGCAGCATCCGGAATATTTGTTTTGAAATTACATATATACACACACACATATACATACACACATATATACATACAGTCATACACACATACATACACAGTCAGATATATATATACACACACACAGATATACTTAAGCACACATACTCAGGCTTTGCAGCCACATTTGGACTGAGTACTCTACATTGGAGTTACAAGTACTTTGTTTTTAATTTTCCATACCTATGCAGTGTTTGTGGCTCACTCTTTGGGTTGTTGTTACCTGTATTTTTTTCTTATGCCGCTTATTTATTTATTTACTTTTGCTTTATATTTGAACGTTCTTCGCACTTAATTTTTTATTATATCTTTCCATATGAAGGCAGATTCCTGATCTTTACAGACAGTGACACTGTGTGTATCACCGTCTGTAACAATCATTTGCTGGTGATGGTGGAAGATGTGACCTGAAAGGTGGGAGGTGGGTGAGTGGCCCAGCTTGGGAGGGGGGTGGAAGTGGGAAGGGCCCTTCTCTACAGAAAAATGTTTGGGAGGGAGAAATGGGGTGGGACCCTACACTATGGCACTTGATGTTGAAGAGAGAGGAGGAAATATGGAGGGACCTGGAGAGATTGGGCCTATGTTACCTAATATAAATATACGGGAAGGGGGAGGAAGAGCCTTAGCTATGGCACAGTAGTTTTAAAGGCACAGGGGTCTACACAACCCAAATAAATATAGGGGGAGGGTGACCCAATGCTAATACATGGGGGAGGTGGGGAGGGGGAGATGGATCACTACAGGAAAAAAATATGTATAACATTTTATGTTTCTGGGCAGGGGGCATGTATAGCAACACAAGAAAACTGTAATAGTTTATCTTGTCACCCATTGGAGTGATCACATGGGCTGAAATGTAACAAAAATAGAACATAATGTAACAATTCCTGTCTGACAACTGCCCAGTTGAAATTTTGCTTCCAGTAAGGCAGGATTGTAACTCTGTGGCAGAAAGGTTATACAATTATTATTTATTATTATTCTTTAAAATAATAATAATTGAAATGTATATACGAAAAAATTTAAATTAATATTTATTCCTAAATTCTTTAGATTAAATTTATAAACACCTTAAAATATATTTATGTAGAGACTAGATTATAAATCAAATATTAATGCTTATGCTGTTATAATATTCTTTACAAAGTAAACCAAAAATATATCTCTAAAATGAACCTTACTTACAATGAATCACATTAAAAAATCACAATAAAATACCAGAATCTTCTATAATTAGCCAATAACTAATTCAATGCCCAATATGGATTACAAGCTTACTCTGTTTAATTTACAACAATCAGAGCTTTAAATACAATAACCAATTTATATGAGATTCCACAATAGTACGCCTGACTTAGAGATATGAAATACAAAAGACATTTATCTAGCAAATAAGATTACTTAGCATCAATATGACTAGTTCTAAACTACACAGGATTATGAACACGAACATAAAATACAAAGTGCCCTTTTAAATAACCAGCTTCAATTAAACTATAGCTATAGAATAGCTATAGAATACCTTTGATTTAAATATAAAAGTAGGAAACAACCCTTTATATGTTACCAGTTAAACCAAATTGAAGCTTTTTCAGATAAGTCTAGTTCACCTCATAAATAAGCAAAGAATTTGCAATTTAGAGAATAAAAGGTTTAGGCCCAATGTTGCGTTCTGTAAACCAATGCAGCAAGATAAAACTCAGCAGCATGACCCTCTTTCTATTCCAGTGCAAGAGACTATATATGTGATAAGTCCCACCCTTTTTTATTCTAATCATTGGTGAATATTCGGATACTCCCTTACTGAAGCTTTCTCTGATAGGCCCTTCGGAGCTGAACATCTCTTGGTTATTTTGGAGATGCCTCCCTGAGCAGCCTTTTGGTTACAAAACCATCTTTGAACTATAGGTGGCAGCAAACAACCAGAAATGCAGTCTCATTATTATTATTGCTAACAGCTTACTATATCTGAATTGTATATTTCATATACTTACTATTTCCTGATATTAATAAACTTATCTGGTCAACAAATATGTTCCATTTAATATAATTTAGCATGTATCTATAGAGACTAAACATGAGCTTATGTCTAGTAATATTTTAAAATGCATTTAAAAATAAAATTTTCCATGAAAGGATTTAAAAAGATCACAATACCTTCAGCATGGATCTAACTAATATCTCAGTTATCATCATCATAATATCACATACATACCTTGATATTAGCAATCAGTTGTAATTTCATATGTATATTTATATTGGATTATTATCCCATATCAATATAAATATTGCATATCTGTATATTACAGCACCAATTACAGATGCACTTATTAGATGCCTTTAAAGTAGCATTTTTATGAGGGACTAGTAGTATAAATCAATAAAATATATATGTTTATCTGACATATTTTTTATATCAGTTCATTTGATATACTGGTACATATTGCATTTCCTAGTCACCATCTTGTTGGGTTATTATGTGTCTGAAAAATATAAAGAAACAGATGTTATTACTCTGAGATTCTAGAACACAGTTCAAATTCACCAATGCAGCCATTCAATACAGCAGACATCTATCCAATACAGGACAGTCTTATCCAATATAGTATGTTTGAGATTAATACATATACATATATATGTATAGTGACAGGCTGGAACTAGAGGGGGGCGCATATATAACAAAATGGAAGGATTGGTAATTAACAATGTACCATATGCAATATATATATATATATATATATATATATATATTTATCATACATATAAAATCCTAAAATCAATAAAGTCCCAAAGTAGATTAGATACACTTCTTTAAGGTAGGTAAATCTTCATAAATGTAGGCTATCATGTGCTGGCTATCTCCTCCTCACAGACCAATCCGGATAAGGTGCAGAGTGTAGAAACACTATAACTATATGTGCGCATGTGTGAAACGTGTCAGATAGGAGCTTACCTTGTGTCCCTTGTAGAAGCCTGCTCCTGAATAAACTCTTTTGGACCTACTGAGAGACTCAGCGTTTCCTTTTTCCTCATTGTATATATATATATATATATATATATATATATATATATATATATATATATGTTATGTCCATCTGAAAACCTGATGCATAGCCAGACACCATCTTATGGCAGAGTTGCTGAGGAATCTTAGCTCATTCCTAATGACCAATGGCCTCCAGTTCAGTAAGGTTAGTAATATTCTTTTATTTGCGTGCTGCACAGCCTTCATCAAATCCCACCAGAGATTTTCTAAGGGGTTCAAATCAGGTGACTGTGATGGCCATTGTAGAATCTTCCAGGACTTCTTCTGCAACCAAGCATTGGTGGAATTTGAGGTATGATTGGGATCATTGTCCTGTTGGAAGGTTTAATGACGCCAAAGCTTTAGCTTCCTCACAGACGGCATGATGTTTTCTCATAGGATTTCCTGATACTTCAATAAATTAATCATGCCTTTCACACGCTGCAGGTTTCCAGTGCCAGAGGATGCAAAGCAGCCCCAGAGCATCACCAAGCCACCACCATGCTTAACTGTAGGCAGAGTGTTCTTTTCAGTGTATGCTTCATTCTTCTTCCTCCAGAAATACAGCTGATCCATCGGGCAAAAAAGTTCCAGCTTTGTTTCATCGCTCCACAGAACCGATTCCCAAAACTTCTGTGGCTTATTTATATGATTTTGAGCATATTGGAGTCTACATTTCTTGTGATAATGGGTCAGTAGTGGTGTATTTCTTGGAGTTCTGGCATGGAAACCTTCTGCGTTTAGTACGCGCCTTACTGTACAAAGTGAAACCTCAATACCAAGTCTTGCTGCAGGTCTTTCTTAGTCATTCAAGGGTTTTTCTCAATCTGCCTTCTCAGAAATCTGGTTGCAGCCATACATACAATTCCAAATCAAAGAATACAATTCCAAATCAAAGAAGTGCATGTGAGCATGCGCAAACCGCGCCAGGCGTTTGTTTGTATCCTCTTCTCCCACATGGAATAAACTACTTTTCTTTCTATCCAGTTTGAGCTTGGGTTGCTTCTTTGATTTGGAATTGTTACATTTGCAGCGGGAGGAACACCAAGCCACAGTCCAGGATTGGTGTAATATGCCAGTGACGAATACTGGCATGGACACATATGCACATCACTCTACCTTCCTGGCCTATTACAGGCGTGGACATTCACTGATGTCAACGCTCCTATCAGTGCTCCAGTGTCCACTATCGGAACGCTTGCCCACAGTGACGGTCAGACTACACGCTTATTTGGGACAATTCCTGCTGCTGAGACTAGAAGGCTTCAGAGGCAGAAGTTGTTTCTTAGCACATGTTTCTGGCACCAAGGAGGAGGAGAACGCTGCAGAAAGAATACAAGTGTACAAGGTTACAAGCCAATATAAGCCGTGAAGGGCTTTCTGCACCTGTCCATTGGGAGAGATAAGTACTGACTTACCTGTCTTAACATTTCATATCAACCATTAAGATACTTGAACTCTTTATTATACTATAAAGGTTAAAAAATAAAGGACACTCATTCTTATTAAGCACTACCTTATAAAAAGACTGAGAACTTTTAACTACGTTATTGGGTTGTCACCTCATAGTGCCATATTACATATTTACTAGTATCTTAAATAGTATAATACTGTTTGTTCTCTCTTTTGAGCATATTAGCTTATTGTGTCTTTTGTGAATAATGCAGCCATACATAGCTTCCTTTTTCTGCCCCGTCCAGGTAGTGCAACCACTGTTCCTTTAACTTTTAACTTGCAAACCATGCTTGCAAAGGTGTCTCTAGGAACATTCAGTTCCTTTGCTATATTATGTGTCTTGTTTAACTTTTTAAACCATTCTTTTGACATAGTCATATTTCTAATATGCTGTCAAATGAAAAAACTCAAAGCCCTAGCCAGTTCAGGTATTTCACCTGGTGCAACTAATGAAGCCCTTGATTAGTTGCATCAGGTGTGCTTGAGACAACACATGTTTTGCATATTCATTCTGTTGTGAGGGATTCTATTTAGGGGGTCAAATAATTTTGAGACTGCAGAATTCATTAAAAGTTGTATTTTCATTCCTCATCTACCTCATTGGCCATAGCAAAACTCAATTATAAAGTTCTGGAACGTTGGTACCTTACCCCTCAAAGAATACATGATATCTTTCCAGGTGCCAACTCAAGTTGCTGGAGGAGATGTGGAGAAGTTGGCACACACTCCCACATTTGGTGGTCATTCCCACAGTTAAGGACTTATTGGTCTAAAATAGAGCAATGTATTACTCATACATTGGGCATATATCTCTCCCTTTCAGCCCCCATTATACTGCTTAATTATATTTAGAAAATTAGTCTGTGCGTATCGCACAAAACTATTACAATTGATGTTAACATGTGCAAAACGTCTAATACCCAGACTCTGGAAACAACAACAGCCTCCTACATTATCTCAATGGGAAACTGAATGAAACCACATCATCTCCTTAGAAAAAAGGCACTACTGTTACATTGGCAAGCAGAATTATATTCTTGATATAATTTTTATTTGGGATCAAAAAGTAAAAATGTAATACTGGGGATGTTATTTATTCTGATTGTCTCTCAATATATAGATGATTTGATTTTTATTTGGAAAGGTGATACCATCTCGGCTAATCTTTTTGTAGATCATCTCAATCGGAACGATAGGGGTCTTTCTTTCACTAGTACTATCGACTCGAAGAGTGTCACTTTCCTTGATCTCAATCATGAGTTTAATAATGGTAAAGTCACTAGTACCACTCATTTCAAATCAGTAGATTGCAACAGCTATCTCGACTTTACTAGTAACCATTATCTACCTTGTAAACGAAATGTCCCTTACGGACAGTTTAAGCGAGTACGCCGTGATTGCAGTTCTCTGTCAGATTGTGATACACAAAGTGTGATCTTAAAAGAGTGATTTCTAGAAAAGAAATACCCTCCACATATCATCAAGATATACCATAGAGCTAGATCCGATGATAGGAATAAATATTTTGCTAACTACAAAAATATCAAAAAAACAACAACGCACTTAGAATCAATGGACAAATCCCCTCTTTTCATCACTCAATTTATTAGTAATCACCAGTTAATAAAGAATGTGATTACCAAATATTGAGGTATTTTGACCTAAGACCCGATTCTAGGTAACGTAATAGGGAATACGGCAAAGGTAGTTTATAAAACGGCCCCCAATCTAAAAACAATCCTAGCTCCTAGCAAGATTGTTAGGAACAAAATGATTTTGGTTTCTGCCAATTTGAAGACCAAGCCTTTAGGAGATGTAAACTATGCGACTATATATCACATAGGAATAAGAACTTCCAATCCAGTGTCACTGGCCGCCACTATTCCATTTTGGGCCACATATGTTCATCGAAATATGTTGTCTATCTTCTCACTTGTTTTTATGGGATTCAATATATTGGGCGTACTTGTAGAAGATTGAGTATTAGATGGTCAGAACATCAACGTAACATCAAGAATAATTATAAAAATCACAGTGTCCCGCAATGATTGCTTCTGAGGGTCCATTTTGTCCCATACACACTTATACCTAGGGTACTACTATATATATATATATATATATATATATATATATAAGGAATATATTTTAGATTATCATATATTGAGGTTAATTAAAATTATCTGGGTCCTCTCATGGTCTTCTTGACTTAGGTTTACCATAAAATAGGACTCTATTGAGCCACTTGTCTCTTCTCCTCACTATGGTCCCATTTAGAGGATTATTGAATATCCCTAATATTTTTATATATACATTTATGTCTATATTTAATATTTATATTTTGTTTAAGAATTTATTAATTTATATATATATAATATATATTTAACTTTTTATATGCTTATGTGAATTATAGATCATTGTCTATTCATATTATTATACAGTATTAGGTCTGATCATTGGGTTTATACCTTAGTTATTCAAAATCTTTTTACATATATTTATTAGACATGTATGTTTCGTTTTTGCATATATTTTGTTATTTTTATTTTATATCAGCTAATATGCATTTTGTCTATGTGTATTCTATTAACAAATATGTTATTACCAGTTCTCCTATCGCTGACAGTTAGTGGCCACACAGCACATTCTGCTTTGAATGTGATCTGACACCTTAGAAGGTGTGGCATCTAACTAGTCTTCTTGACGACGCTTTTGCGAGTCTTACGGGCGACTCTGTGGGTCCCGTGCTGCCTTATATGGCACTCCGGATGTGCCGCTAATTTCGGTGAGTTGCCACTGATAGGGGCACTGGGCTCTCCACTACTCTATGTGGCGCCTCTTTTCTTCCTTATAGGTTCCATCTGATTGTCTCTCAGTGTATTGCTCTAGAGATTTTGATATGACCTTGCCGTTATCTATATGTAAAATATAAGCATAGAGGTTTCTTCTCATATATGTAAATAATATATGTTTAATGTGAAAGATGTTATTTCCCCTACCCCTCTTCCCTTTCCTTTATTCAATTCATATATTAGTTACCAATATGCCTGAGTATACGTGCTGTGCTTGCTTTCGCTCTCAGCTAGATTACGAGTTTTGAGCGATATAGGGAAATTAACGACCGCCACAAAAGCGGCGTTATTTCACCTCCCTATAGCACTGCTATTTCAAGTTTTAAAAAAAGCAGGCTTGCACGGGCAATATGGTGGCGTTGAGCTCCATACCGCACCGAAATCAAGCACTGCTTTGACGTGCTCGTGCACGATTTCCCCATAGACATCAATGGGAGAGCCGGCAAAAAATAAAAGCCTAACACCTGCAATCACGGAAAGAAAAGCTCTGTAACGCAGCCCCATTGATGTCTATGGGGAAAAGAAAAACTTACGTTTAAACCTAGCACCCTAACATAAACCCTGAGTCTAAACACCCCTAATCTGCTGCCCCTAACATTGCCGCCACCTACATAATGCTATTAACCCCTAATCTGCTGCCTCTAACATCGCCGCCACCTACATTACAGATATTAACCCCTAATCTGCTACCCCTAACATTGCCGCCACTTACATTACACTTATTAACCCCTAATCTGCTGCACCCAATGTCACCGCCACTATACTAAAGTTATTAACCCCTAAACCTAACCCTAACGTAACCCTAAGCCTAACCCTAACCCTAACACCCCCTAACTTAAATATAATTAAAATAAATCTAAATAAACTTTACAATTATTAACTAAATAATTCCTATTTAAAACTAAATACAAATTTACCTGTGAAATAAAACCTAAGCTAGCTACAATATTACTAATAGTTATATTGTATCTAGCTTAGTTTTTATTTTTATTTCACAGGTAAGTTTGTATTTATTTTAACTAGGTAGACTAGTTAGTAAATAGTTATTAATTATTTACTAACTACCTAGTTAAAATAAATACAAAGTTACCTGTAAAATAAAACCTAACCTGCCTTACACTAAAAATTAACATTACAATAAAATAAATTAAATTATTAAAATACAATTTTCTAAATTACAAAAAAAACACTAAATTACAAAAAATTAAAAAATAAATTATCAAGAATAAAAACGAATTACTGCAAATCTAATAGCCCTATCAAAATAAAAAAGCCCCCCCAAAATAAAAAAAACCCTAGCCTACACTAAACTGCCAATGGCCCTTAAAAAGGTATTGCCCCAAAGAAATCAGCTCTTTTACCTGTAAAAAAAATATATAAACACCTCCCACAACAGTAAAACCCACCACCCAACCAACCAACCCTCCAAATAAAAACCTCCAACCCCCCAAATAAAAACCTATCTAAATAAACCTAAGCTAACCATTGCCCTGAAAAGGGCATTTGGATAGGCATTGCCCTTAAAAGGGCATTTAGCTCTTTTACATTGCCCAAACCCTAAGCTAAAATAAAAACCCACCCAAAAAACCCTTAAAAAACCTAACACTAACCCCCGACGATCCACTTACAGTTATCGAAGTCCGGACATCCATCCTCATCCAGCCGGCTATTAACTATTAGTAATATTTTAGCTAGCTTAGGATTTATTTTACAGGTAAGTATGTATTTAGTTTTAAACAGGAATTATTTAGGTAATAATTGTAAGGTTTATTTAGCTTTATTTTAATTATATTTAAGTTAGGGGGGTGTTAGGGTTAGACTTAGGTTTAGGGTTACGTTAGGGTTAGGTTTAGGGGTTAATATATTTATGTAGAGTTAGTGATGTGGGAGGTCAGAAGTTTAGGGGTTAATAGGTTTATTATAGTGGCAACGATCTCGGAGAGTGGCGGAATAGTGGTTAATTTTTTTTAGTGGCGGCGATGTCCGGAGCGGCAGATTAGGGGTTGATAATTTTATTTTAGTGTTAGCAATGCGGGAGGGCCTCGGTTTAGGGGTTAATAGGTAGTTTATAGGTGTAAGTGTACTTTGTAATACTTTAGTTATAAGTTCTATGGTACAGCTTTGTAACGTAAAACTACTGACTTTAGATGGCGGTACGGATCTTGTGGTTATAGAGTGTACTGCTCACTTTTTGGCCTCCCAGGCAAACTCGTAATACCGGCACTATGGGAGTCCCATTGAAAAAGGACTTTTTAAAAAGTGCAGTACTGACGTTGCGTGGTGGCCAAAAAGGTGTGCGGTAAACCTATACCTACAAGACTTGTAATAGCGGTGTTAGGGAAAAAGCAACGTTATGAAGCATAACTTTGCCTTTTCACTCATAACTCCAAACTCGTAATCTAGCTCTCTGTAACTTACGATTGTAGTATATTCTTTTAATTCGGTTAACAATTGACTAAC
Organism: Bombina bombina; assembly: GCF_027579735.1. Lineage (NCBI taxonomy): Eukaryota > Metazoa > Chordata > Amphibia > Anura > Bombinatoridae > Bombina > Bombina bombina. The sequence continues at coordinate 106,931 of NW_026511861.1, read as the reverse complement.
CTCAATAAAAACATTTTAACACTAAAAGTTGCATTTTCAGTTGATTTTGTAAAAAAGACTTGAAGAAGTTGTGTTGAGCTATTTAAATGCTTTTGTTTAATTTGTTTGTTGCAATCAGCTGAAAGTCTGAAAATGTTGACAATAAGCCTGATTTGCAACGGGGGTTGAATAATTTTGATAAAACCTATATATATATCATATCCAGTTTAACTCAAAATAGAGAAAAAACAGATGCTGCACTCACCGGTCTTGTAGCAAACAAATCCTTTAATGCATAGTTAAAAGTCCATCCAACAAACACAAATACCCCCAAACGTTTCGGTAGCCTCCTGGTACCTTTATCAATGGGTGTGTTATAGTTTTGGGGAACTATAACACACCCATTGATAAAGGTACCAGAAGGGTACCGAAACGTTTGGGGGTATTTGTGTTTGTTGGATGGACTTTTAACTATGCATTAAAGGATTTGTTTGCTACAAGACCGGTGAGTGCAGCATCTGTTTTTTCTCTATTTTGAGTTAAACTGGATATGCTATTTATTTATATGCAGCACCACGGCAGTTACATTCAGTTTTATGGAGTGCACCTATCAATTGACTTTATATATATATATATATATATATATATATATATATATATATATATATATATATATATATATATATATATATATATACTATGCATACCATATGTTGCTATAAATCGGCATTAGAATACCAACAGCTTTGTTCATAGCTATTTTATTATTTTATGATATAACAGGTTATATTGATAATTGTCTTCATCTATATATACTGCCATGTACTATATTCTGAAAATATATTTTCTATCCTAAAAGTTGCTACCTGTAGATTTATAGTTTTATAGATTAATTACTTGTCACCTATAGATTTACTATCAGCTGTCTTTTATTTATTTTTTTAATCTTTTTATTTTTTGCTGACCAGTGGGAATCCTGCTGTTTCAGTAATTGGGTCACCCATTAAGGGAAGTAAAAAAATAAAAATTTAAAAAAATAATCTTTGTAAATGTTTTATAGTTCTTAGTGGAATAATTTTAGGTAAACAGAGCACAGAAGGTAATTGTATTATATTATACTACCAGATTTTCTTGTGACAAGTTATATACAATAGACTTGGCAAAATGGCAAAAAAAGGTTTTATAATGTTAAGGAGACATACAGAATTGTAAATGATACAGACTCTATTGACTCCTCTGAATTAGAATACCATCTTAATTCAGAAAAGGAGGGGAGAAAAAAGACATTGATGCCAAGCCCCATAACCCCCCCCCAAAAAAAAAAAATAAAGGTCCAATCTCCACAAGAACAATTTACAATTCTCAAGTGACAATTTAAAATTGGAATACTCCTATTTTTTATAGCCCTGAAAGTCTGCTGGAATCAATGTAGGTGCAACCCATTACAATCCAGCATACCTTTTAAAAATATTTTTTTCCTATTCAATTTTGGAAGAAATGGCTTACCAGACTAACCTTTTCTCAGGGCAGTGCTTGGCACAGAAATACCGTACAGATTTATAAAACTATGCTTGAATCCCAACAATTATTAAAACATTTTTAGGGATTTACTCTTACTATGGGTATCATACATAAGCCAAGCATAAAAATGTATTGTCTAGTAAACAGAACAGAAAGAAGTGCATCTTCAATTCAAGGGTATATTTAATATTAAAGCATAGCACAGCACACAATTGCACTCATTTCACACAAACAGAAAGTTAGCATCTCATATAAGTCCAAAATGGTTCTTCCCATTCACTGCTGGAGACTCTGCTTCTCAGGAGGATGGTTTATCCTAAACGCTGACAAATGCCGGTCAGTTTTTCGCTACGAAAGCCTTGGAGGGGTAGTTATCAAGCCGTCTACTTTACCTGCCTTCGCCGGTCCAATATGCCCACCTAAGCTCGCCTACCATCGCCGCCGCGGACCTTCAAAATTTCGCCAAAGTTATCAAAAAAGCTGTCAAAAAGCCGCGCACCAAGTACGGGGCAATGAACAGCGGACTGTGAGAGTTATCACTCATCCGATCTCGCTGCTCTTCGGCTTTTTGACAGCTTTATTGCTAGCCTGTCACTAAGCACCCACACTAACTACACTGTTGTACCCCCTATACCGGCGCCCCCGGAGCCCCTCGCAACTCAATAAAGTTATTAACCCCTTAACCGCTGCACCTAGACCCCGCCGCAACTATAATAAATGTATTAACCCCTAAACCGCCGCTCCCGGACACCGCCGACACCTACATTATATCTAGTAACCCCTATCCTGCCCCCCCTATACCCCCGCCCTCTATAATAAAGTTATTAACCCCTATCCTGCTGATCCCGGACCTCGCCGCAACTAAATAAATAGTTTAACCCCTAAACTGCCGCTCCCGGACCCCGCCGCAACATATATTAAATTTATTAACCCCTAATCTGCCCCCCTACACCGTCGCCACCTATAATAAATTTATTAACCCCTATCCTGCCCCCCACTACACCGCCGCCACTGTAATAAAATTATTAACCCCTAAACCTAAGTCTAACACTAACCCTAACACCCCCCTAACTTAAATATTAATTAAATAAATCTAAATAATATTAATCTTATTTAATAAATTAATCCTATTTAAAACTAAATACTTACCTTTAAAATAAACCCTAATATAGCTACAATATAAATAATAATTATATTCTAGCTATCTTAGGGTTTATTTTTATTTTACAGGCAACTTTCAATTTATTTTAACTAGGTACAATAGCTATTAAATAGTTATTAACTATTTAATAGCTACCTAGTTAAAATAAAGAGAAATTAACCTGTAAAATAAAAACTAACCTAAGTTACAATTACACCTAACACTACACTATCATTAAATAAATGAATCCTATTTAAAACTAAATACTTACCTGTAATATAAACCCTAAGATAGCTACAATATAATTAATAATTACATTGTAGCTATTTTAGGATTTATATTTATTTTACAGGTAACTTTGTATTTATTTTAGCTAGTTAGAATAGTTATTACATAGTTATTAACTATTTAATAACTACCTAGCTAAAAGAAATACAAAATTACCTGTAAAATAAATCCTAACCTAAGTTACAATTAAACCTAACACTACACTATCATTTAATTAATTAAATAAATTAACTACAAATAACTACAATTAAATACAATTAAATAAACTAACTAAAGTACAAAAAATAAAAAAAGCTAAGTTACAAAAAATAAAAAAAATAAGTTACAAACATTGAAAAAATATTACAACAATTTTAAGCTACCTACACCTAATCTAAGCCCCCTAATAAAATAACAAAGCCCCCAAAATAAAAAATGCCCTACCCTATTCTAAATTAAAAAGTTCCAAGCTCTTTTACCTTACCAGCCCTTAAAAGGGTCTTTTGCAGGGCATGGCCCAAAGAATTCTGCTCTTTTGCCTGTAAAAGAAAAATACAACCCCCCCAACATTAAAACCCACCACCCACATACCCCTAATCTAACCCAAACCCCCCTTAAAAAAAACTAACACTACCCCCCTGAAGATCATCCTACCTTGAGTCGTCTTCAGCCAGCCGACCATCGATGGAACCGAAGAGGAGATCCGGAGCGGCAGAAGTCATCATCCAGGCGGCACTGAATAAATCTTCCATCCGATGAAGTCATCATCCAGGCAGCGCTGAAGAAGTCTTCCATCCGATAGAAGTCATCATCCAGGCGGCGTCTTCAATCTTCATCCATCCAGAGCGGAGCGGAGCCATCTTCAGACGAGCCGACGCGGAGCCATCCTCTTCTTCCCGACGACTACCGACAAATGGATATTCCTTTAAGGGACGTCATCCAAGATGGCGTCCCTTCAATTCCGATTGGCTGATAGGATTCTATCAGCCAATCGGAATTAAGGTAGGAAAAATCTGATTGGCTGATTGAATCAGCCAATCGGATTGAACTTCAATCTGATTGGCTGATTCAATCAGCCAATCAGATTTTTCCTACCTTAATTCTGATTGACTGATAGAATCCTATCAGCCAATCGGAATTGAAGGGACGCCATCTTGGATGACATCCCTTAAAGGAATATCCATTCGTCGGTAGTCGTCGGGAAGAAGAGGATGGCTCTGCGTCAGCTCGTCTGAAGATGGCTCCGCTCCACACCGGATGGATGAAGATTGAAGACGCCGCCTGGATGAAGACTTCTATCGGATGGAAGACTTCTTCAGTGCCGCCTGGATGATGACTTCATCGGATGGAAGACTTATTCAGCGCCGCCTGGATGATGACTTCTGCCGCTCCGGATCTCCTCTTTGGTTCCATCGATGGTCGGCTGGCTGAAGACGACTCAAAGTAGGATGATCTTCAGGGGGGTAGTGTTAGGTTTTTTTAAGGGGGGTTTGGGTTAGATTAGGGGTATGTGGGTGGTGGGTTTTAATGTTTGGGGGGGTTGAATTTTTCTTTTACAGGCAAAAGAGCAGAATTCTTTGGGGCATGCCCCGCAAAAGGCCCTTTTAAGGGCTGGTAAGGTAAAAGAGCTTTGAACTTTTTAATTTAGAATAGGGTAGGGCATTTTTTTATTTTGGGGGGCTTTGTTATTTTATTAGGGGGCTTAGATTAGGTGTAAGTAGCTTAAAATTGTTGTAATATTTTTAAATGTTTGTAACTTATTTTTTTTATTTTTTGTAACTTGTATTTAATTGTAGTTATTTGTAGGTAATTTATTTAATTAATTTAATGATAGTGTAGTGTTAGGTTTAATTGTAACTTAGGTTAGGATTTATTTTACAGGTAATTTTGTATTTCTTTTAGCTAGGTAGTTATTAAATAGTTAATAACTATTTAATTACTATTCTAACTAGCTAAAATAAATACAAAGTTACCTGTAAAATAAATATAAATCCTAAAATATCTACAATGTAATTATTAATTATATTGTAGCTATCTTAGGGTTTATTTTACAGGTAAGTATTTAGTTTTAAATAGAAATAATTTATTAAAGTATAGTGTAGTATTAAGTGTAATTGTAACTTAGGTTAGTTTTTATTTTACAAGTAAATTTCTCTTTATTTTAGCTAGGTAGCTATTAAATAGTTAATAACTATTTAATAGCTATTGTACCTAGTTAAAATAAATTGAAAGTTACCTGTAAAATAAAAATAAATCCTAAGATAGCTACAATATAATTATTATTTATATTGTAGCTATATTAGGGTTTATTTTAAAGGTAAGTATTTAGTTTTAAATAGGATTAATTTATTTAATAAGAGAAATATTATTTAGATTTATTTAATTAATATTTAAGTTAGGGGGGTGTTAGGGTTAGGGTTAGACTTAGGTTTAGGGGTTAATACTTTTATTACAGTGGCGGCGGTGTAGGGGGGGCAGGATAGGGGTTAATAAACTTATTATAGGTGGCAACGGTGTAGGGGGGGGCAGATTAGGGGTTAATAAGTTTAATATAGGTTGCGGCGGGGTCCGGGAGCGGCGGTTTAGGGGTTAAACTATTTATTTAGTTGCGGCGAGGTCCGGGATCGGCAGGATAGGGGTAAATAACTTTATTATAGGTGGCGACGGTATAGGGGGGGCAGGATAGGGGTTAATAGGTATCATGTAGGTGGCGGCGGGGTCTGGGAGCGGCGGTTTAGGGGTTAATACATATATTATAGTTGCTGCGGGAACCAGGAGCGGCAGTTTAGGGGTTAACATATTTATTATAGCTTGCGGTGGGCTGCGGGAGCAGCGGTTTAGGGGGTAATACATTTATTTAGTTGCGGCGGTGTAGGGGGACATAGATTAGGGGTGTTTAGACTCGGGGTACATGTTAGGGTGTTAGGTGCGGACATCTCCCATAGGAATCAATGGGATGTCGGGCAGCAGCGAACATGAACTTTCGCTATGGTCAGACTCCCATTGATTCCTATGGGATCCACCGCTTCCAGGGCGGCGGTTTGAAAACCAGGTACGCTGGGCCGGAAAAGTGCCGAGCGTACCTGCTAGTTTTTTGATAACTAGCAAAAGTAGTCAGATTGTGCCGCACTTGTGTGCGGAACATCTGGAGTGACGTAAGAATCGATCTGTGTCGGACTGAGTCCGGCGGATCGAAGCTTACGTCACAAAATTCTACTTTTGCCGGGCTGTAGTGCTTGATAACTACAGCGAATCAGCCTCGCCACAAATACGCTGCGGAATTCCAGCGTATTTGAGGTTGACGGCTTGATAACTACCCCCCTTGAGAATTCCAGGATCAGGACATGCCCTTATGTGCGGACTTTCTCAAGGGATTATTAACGTGTATGGCTAACGATCAATAGCTGTCCAATATATACATGTCTCAGGCACCCTCTGTTGGCCCGTATAAATATTGAATCTGTGTTCTTGCCACACTATTTAAATTAAGTTATACATTCAACATGGTATCCTATAATAAAACTGGGACACATATTTTAACAAGGATGAAGCTAGAGCAAATATAGTTGGAATAACCAGCTATACTATGTTAAAAACATATAGGATCACTTACCAGCAATAAAATAAAACATAAATAAATGTATACTGTATGCCTCTATATATATATAAATAAATACTAAATACCTCTGCATATTGTAAAACATATAGTTATGGTCCATTAATAAAAATAACCAATTTCTTATTGAAAGTAACACTATTGCATAAACTGCAAAAATCACATAACAAATCACATAAAAGCCTGAATATCAAGATCAATATTCAGACCTTTTGGATGCACAGATTGAAGTTAATAAATCCAAAAGGTCTCCTGTTGTCTGAGCTTCAGTAATCTATTATGACAAGAGGGTGGAATACAATCAATAACCTGTATAGATACGGCTAGATTACGAGTTTTGCGCTATGAGTGAAAAAGCTTCATAACGCTGCTTTTTCACTACCGCTGGTATTACGAGTCTTGCAGGTATATCTGTACCGCACACTTTTTTGGCCGTAATGCAACGTAACTACCGCAGCTTTCAAAAAGTCCTTTTTCAATGGGACTTCCATAGCGCCGATATTACCAGTTTGCCTGTCCGACCAAAAGGTGAGCGGTACAGCCCATAACTACAAGATCCGTACTGTAAACTGAAAGTCAGTAGTTATGGCTTTTATATTTCTTAACTTAAAGAAGAGAGACACAATAGATATAAGAGTATATGTGTAAAAGAATGGGAATTCAGTACTTTTTAAATATTCAATTTTATTTGTATTATAAATGATAGAAAAACTGAAGGGACATCCTGTCGCAACAGCAGATACATACACATCTAATAACCTAAAAGTAAAAAATAATCATTAGTGTCAAAAAACATAAATAAAGAAACATATATAAATACAATACAAAATAAGCCACGCTGATAGTAGACTAAGACATGCAACACCCTGCTGGACCAAACCCTATTTGTAATAGGTCACGTCTGGCCAGGTATATGTGGGGATCTATGCATGTAATTTCTTATGATGGCAAGTGCGTAAATGTAAAAAAGTGTCCAGAGATTGTATCTCCCTTATATTATTGTAATTCCAAAACTTTGATGATACAGAACTGCGTATACATCCGTACAGTCAAGTTACCAGCATTTGTCAATATTGAAGCATTGAGGCAAAAAAGGCATATTATATGGAAAGAAGCCAAAGCTGTTTGTGTTAGTAGTATAGTCGCGTCTTAGCAGGCAAGATATAAACAATATCCGACATCAACAGTCAATATAGCAGTATTAGCATATGGCAGTAAAGCTGAAATGCTCGCATAAACAGTACTGGTTCACCTGCCATTAGTAATTTACAAGCAGGCTCCACATCTAGCGGTTCCGATATATACCATACAGAGATACCTCTCCTTGTGACTGGGTTTTAGCTTCCCTTTCTATTAGACACAACTCCAATGTCAATGCTGGTTTAGGCTTGTATTGCTTTGTTGCAAAGTTTCATAATGGGGATTCATCAAGCGCCATCAGTTCAAACAATCTCTCTTATCAGAGTGGGAAGCAGCGCCTATGTGCGTTTCACTCCCATTGGCAAACAACAGAGTTTCGTCATAGGAGTTGTGTCTAAAAGAAAGGCAAGCTGACACCCAGTCAGAAGGAGAGGTATCTCTGTATGGTATATATATCGGAACCGCTAGATGTGGAGCCTGCTTGTAAATTACTAACGGCAGGTGAACCGGTACTGTTTATGCAAGCATTTCAGCTTTACTGCCATATTCTAATACTGCTATATTGACTGTTGATGTCAGACATTGTTTATATCTTGCCTGCTAAGACGCGACTATATTACTAACACAAACAGCTTTGGCTTCTTTCCATATAATATGCCTTTTTTGCCTCAATGCTTCAATATTGACATATGCTGGTAACTTGACTGCACGGATGTATACGCAGTTCTGTATCTTCAAAGTTTTGGGATTACAATAATATAAGGGAGATTACAATCTCTGGACACTTTGTTACATTTACGCACTTGCCATCATAAGAAATTACATGCATAGATCCCCACGTATACCTGGCCAGACGTGACCTATTACAAATAGGGTTTGGTCCAGCAGGGTGTTACATGTCTTAGTCTTCTATCAGAGTGGCTTATTCTGTATTGTATTTATATATGTTTCTTTATTTATGTTATTCTACACTAATGATTATTTTTTACTTTTAGGTTATTAGATGTGTATGTATCTGCTGTTTCGACAGGGTGTCCCTTCAATTTTTCTATCATTTATATTACAAATAAAATTGAATATTTAAAGAGTGCTGAATTCCCATTCTTTTACACAAAGACTCTTATATCTATTGTGTCTCTCTTCTTTAAATTAAGAAATATATACATATTGGGTCTGCACCACAAGATATATATATTAAATAATGCTTAATAATTAAGGTATTTAGTTTTTGTAAATGAGCTAGCTCATCATATAAATAGTTATGGCTTTTATGTTACAAAGCCGTAACATAAAACTCATAACTAAAGTGCTAAAAAGTACACTAACACCCATAAACTACCTATTAACCCCTAAACCGAGGCCCTCCCGCATCGCAAATACTAAAATAAAATTATTAACCCCTAATCTGCCACTCCCGACATCAACGCCACTATAGTAAACATATTAACCCCTAAACCGCCGTACTCCCGCATCGCAAACACTTGTTAAATATTATTAAACTAACCCTAACCCTAACACCCACTAACTTTGACATAATTAAAATAAATCTAAATAAAAATTACAATTAATACCTAAATAATTCCTAATTAAAACTAAATACTTACCTATAAAATAAAACCTAAGATAGCTACAATATAACTAACAGTTACATTGTATCTATCTTAGGTTTTATTTTTATTTCACAGGTAAGTTTGTATTTATTTTAACTAGGTAGACTAATTAGTAAATAGTTATTAATTATTTACTAACTACCTTGTTAAAATAAATACAAAGTTACCTGTAAAATAAAACCTAACCTGTCTTAAACTAACACCTAACCTTACACTACAATTAAATCAATTACATTAATTAAATACAATTATCTAAATTACAAAAAATAAACGCTAAATTACACAAAATAAAAAAGAAATGATCAAATATTTAAACTAATTACACCTAATCTAATAGCCCTATCAAAATAAAAAAGCCCCACCAAAATAGCCCTTAAAATGGCCTTTTGCAGGGCATTGCCCCAAAGAAATCAGCTCTTTTACCTGTAAAAAAGAAATACAAACAACCCCCCAACAGTAAAACCCACCACCCACACAACCAAACCCCTCAAATAAAATCCTATCTAAAAAAACCTAAGCTCCCCATTGGATGGGTATTGCTCTTAAAAGGGCATTTAGCTCTTTTTCAGCCCAAACCCTAAGCTAAAAATAAAACCCACCGAACAAACCCTTAAGACCGGACATCCATCCTCAATGAAGCCAGGAGAAGTCTTCACCCAAGCGGCAAGAAGTCCTCCAGACGGGCAGAACTCTTCATCCAGATGGCATCTTCTATCTTCATCCTTTCGACACGGAGCTGCTCCATCTTCAAGACATCTGGCACGGAGCATCCTCTTCTTTCGACGACTACTGAAGATTGAAGCTTCCTTTAAGGGACGTCATCCAAGATGGTGTCCCTTGAATTCCGATTGGCTGATAGATTTCTATCAGCCAATCGGAATTAAAGTTGAAAAAATCCTATTGGCTGATGCAATCAGCCAATAGAATTGAGCTTCAATCCTATTGGCTGATCTGATCAGCCAATAGGATTGAGCTCGCATTCTATTGGATGTTCCAATCAAGGATGAAAATAGAAGATGTCTTCTGGATGGAGACTTCTGCCTGCCTGGAGGACCACTTCTTGCCGCTTGGATGAAGACTTCTCCCGGCTTCGTTGAGGACTTCTGCCCCTTTGGATGAAGACTTCTCCCGGCTTGATGAGGATGGATGTCCGTTCTTCAAAAACTGTAAGTGGGGGGGCGGAGCTAGCCAGTGAACAGAGCAGACGTGTATGCCTAGAGCTCCTGAGATAAGCTAGTAAAACCTGCTTAAAAACAACGTCTCTTTATTCATTTTTCCTGAAACTCCAGCCTGGAGGGATTTCTCTCTACTTGCTTTACTTACTCCTGCTGCCCTGCTTTTGACAGCATTTCATATTCTACAGGACCAGACAGTTTCCACCCTTAAAGTGACCCTAAGAAGCGATCCTCAAGTCCTTCACCACAATCCCCCAGCATCGGGTACTTGGAGGTACCCCCCCGGACACCTACCTACAAGGGATCACAGCCACAAACACCAGGAGAACGTCGGTCCGGTCGGCGAAAAGGCGCGAAAGGCCACCATTAACCTCTGACGTCACCGGACCGCGACATAGTGGAAGGGAGCTAGCGGTCACTGGGCACTGATGAGTGCTAAATCATTAGACTTTAATAGGCGATCCCCATAACCACTTCACCACGCAGCGAGCACTAGCAGCTCTTATAAAGGGGGATAGGAGCGCTACACTAGCAGATCACTGTGCACCGGAGGGCCGGGGCTCCGCTCCGGTGCCTACAATATTAGTGCCGCATTTGCCTGTCATACCATACAAGTCTCTTATGACCTGTGCTAACCTGAGGCATAAGAGACCGGCACGCCTGCTCATTAATCAGACCACCAATTTTCATGAGACATCACAGCCTACAGCTCAGGGCTACAATATACCTATATTAATACAAAGACACCAGCACACTGTTGGAAATTTACGCTACCAGTGCCCTGTCAATTACATCTGCCTGCCACATGGCCATCTGCAAATACTCTCTCTGTTTCACTGTTTAATGGGACATAATACTTGCACTTTGGCCCCCTATTAAAATTGCCAACAACCACTACACTTTAGCTGAGGAGGTGTGGATTTTGCCCTGTCTGGCTTGGAACTGTGCTCTTAATCTCCCTCAAGAAACAAGAGATTGTCAATATTATTGCATACTGCTTTACCATCCCTGATTCCTCCTAGCACTACAACTCCTAAACGTATCTGTTGCACAGGGAAAGGCTGAAAAACTGTGTCTCTCCCCCTCCTTTCCTGCTCCATTTTAGAGCAGGTCATACCCCAGTTCCCTTTACCGCCTGAGCCCAGTGGTGGCATTTTCCCTGGGGAGAGACACCTCTTATATTGAATTGCTGACTCTGGAAGCTAATCATTACCATACCCCAATTGGATAGGCTTATATCCATAACTACAACTAAACCTACTTAAGTTACCCCTCTTTTACCTAATCTCTCCAGCCTGGCAATGAGGTGCTAGGCATTACAGCACCCCTCTCCACCGGGGCGAAACAGCTGTGCCAACTGAGCCCCCCCAATTGACTGCCTGCTTCTGCTATCCTTTTTTAAAAAAAAAAAGGTCTCTTTCCCAATACACTTACAGTCAGAGACCCTGCTACAGTATGTCTCAACAATCTAAAAGGAAGTCTAAGGGTCCACACACTTCAAAGCACACGGTCCACGACCATTTCCAGCCCATCCGAGACCCCCTCCCGGATATCTCGGACGATGATAGATCAATATCTCCTCCTTTGTCTGAGGGGAGGGCCAGCGCGAGGAGCTCGCCGCCATCTTGCATGCAGTCTGAAGCGGTCACCATTGACTCTATAAAAGTGCTACTAGACCAGCAAACTCAATCCTTTGCTAAAAGATTCGATAAGCTTGAGAGATCTTTCGATGACCTACGGAAAGACATTGTTACAGTTAACGAGAGAACTCATATAATAGAGCGGAAACAAGAAGATCTGCTAGTAGACCACACGAACTGGGTCAGCTATACCCAAAACTTGGCAGATCAGGTATCTTCCTTAGAGGCGAAGCTGGCAGACCTGGAGGACCGCTCCAGGCGGAACAACATTAGAATACGAGGAATTCCTGAGTCTGTAGGCCCTCAGGAGCTAGAAAAGTATGCCCAAGCACTGTTTAGAGCTATCCTAGGCCCTTCAGGAGAACATGACGTGAGAATTGATAGAATCCATAGAGCTGCCAGACCACAAAATCTACCTATGGATAAACCTCGGGACACCATAGCCAGACTCCATTACTACTCCTCCAAAGACCGGCTTATGAAAGTGACCCTTAGACAGCCTCAACTACCTGACCAATTTCAGGACATTTCACTATACCCTGATCTATCCTCCTTTACTTTACAACAAAGAAGAAGCTTTAATGAGTCCACCAGGACCCTACGCTTACACCAATTCCGGTATAGGTGGGGGTACCCTACAAAACTGATCATAACTAAAGACGGAACTCAGCATACAGCACTGACCCTGCGACAAGCTCAAGACTTGCTAAGGGTCTGGAACCTACCCTCTGGAAATGCGGAGGGTGATCCTCCCCGCCCACACGGAGTGGGCCCTCCGCTAAGACCAGGGGCCCAGGCCTGGAACCCAGACAGACTGGAGGTGGCTCGGCAGGGTCCAGTCCGTTGATACAATCTTCTCTACTGTTAGTACTGAATATCCCTGACCTAGGGCTGGACCCTTGCTGGCTGTGCCTCAGCATCGGCCTGGCTGACCAGCTCTATCTGGAACCTGGACTGTTACTTCTCCGAGGACATTGCCAGAGGACTGGTAATGTACTAATGATTGAGCTCTCTGTTATCTGTTTTTGTTGATTGAGTGCAGTTTACTGTTTATTGTATTTACAGATGGTCTACATAAGATAGATACCTAGTTCAGGGTAACACTTTATGCTCTTATTGACTACTACCAATGTCAACTGGACACTAATTGGTCCCTGACTTTGGGTTGAGCCCTCCTGGACAGGCCTTAACCTTATACTGGCTGGATAGCTCTCCCTGCAATCTGGAACTATTATTCACTTGTTGACACTGCCAGAAGAATGGTCATGTATTAATGATTTAACCCTTGTTAATTGTTAATAATTGATTGAGTGTAGCTTGCTGTTTATGGTATTTAATTTTGCAGGTGTTTGGTGTAGGGTACCTTCCTGTGTCCTCACTGAATATTGCCAATGTTAGCCGAAACTAAATCTAGCCATTGGTTTTCTCCTCCTTCTCTCTCCTCTAACCTTCTTCTTTCTGTTGGCTTCACCCTTCTCCTTCCCCTAAGGCCCTCCTCCCTTCCCCCGCCCATCTGTTTGCTACTCTTCTGAAGACACCGGCACTCTTGCCATGCACAGTGACTTACCTCCATTTTTTAACTTTCCATTATAGGTTGCTCATTACTCCTCCAGGGATCATATGGATAGCATATGATCATTTCAAAAAACTACATTAGACCCCTGAGATCTGGCGCTGCTATCGTTCACCCTTCCCCCTACTGATGGGCCCCCTCCCTTCTCTTTTCTCTAACCCTCCCCTCTGGTGGTCTCTTACTCCTCTTACCCACCTGCTTTCCTAGCTCGCAACTTTATCACCGTTGCTCCCCTCTCCTCCTTGATCCCTTCCCTTTAACTGTGGCCTTCCCTTTGTCCTGTCTATCTCCCACCAGAGCTACTTCCCCATTCTTTCTTTCCCGCTACTCCGTCTGCTCCTTTCCATCTTGTCTAAGTCCAGCTCCCTCCTCGTCCCCTAGGTCCTGTTCTCTGACATAGACCTGCGCTACCCCTTACAATTACTGAAGCAACCAATGGGCTATGGTGAACCTCCTCCCCTGGGACCATATCCAAATATGGGATTTTTCATGTTGAAATGTATACAACTGTACCTAATGTTTTACATATTGTGGGATCCTCAACATATTCTATGCCTTACATGTACCTTTTTGTGTTTTATATGTTTATTAATTAAGACCTAAGAGCACCACTTGTTGTATAACTTATCTATGCATGTCAATTTCCCTTGGAAATTAGGGCTACCCTAATTCCTTTGATGATATCTGGGGTCTGATATGATGTTGCAGTGTAAGCTTGTAGTGAATGTACCCCTACCCAGAAGCCTTGATCATCTACAAAGGTACCTCTATTATGCTCTCTCTCCCTGAAATTCCAGTTTACCTTCTAATTCCAGGCTTGCTATTGGGAATCACAATTATATGTCCAATCTTATCAGATACTCTCCCAACATGACAAGAAACAAAGATATAGCAAAGGACTACCCTCTACTCCCTCCTGCCTAATTCCCTCTACTTCAACCCTCCCCATGCTCTTCTATTCCCTTTACCTCTTACATTAACCCTCTAAGCTACTTGACCACAGCTCCTTTACCAAGCAGTTACACACTCATACATTGTGCACCGGTGGTGGAGGGGAGCCCTTTGGACCCCCCCCTTCACTGACCTTTCCTCCCCCCAACAGGGGACTAACTTAGTTGGTTTCCTCCCCCCCCCTTTTTTTTTTCTCTCCACCTGGCTATGAGACTCGCCACGCTAAACGTCCGGGGTCTTAACTCCCCTACCAAACGGAGCCTTCTCCTCAAATTCTTAAAATCTCAACGACTGGATGTTGTGTACATACAGGAGACTCACTGGATGGGACCGAGGGCAGCTGTGTTTCGCCCTAAGGACTTCCCAATCTGTTTATCCTCAACCTTCCACAAAAAGGCCAGAGGAGTTACTATTCTAATTGGTAGACAGGTCTCCTATGAACCTGTATACCTGGAGTCAGACCCCTCGGGCAGATATATAATATGTGTTTGTCGGCTGGATAATATCCTGCTTACCTTGGTAGCGCTATATTCCCCCAATGTCAACCAAACCAGATTCCTCAACCATCTTCTTGGGAGGGTGAACCGACTGGGGGAAGGACAGGTTATCATAGGCGGAGATTGTAACCTGGTCTGGGACCCGACCAGAGATCGAAAGTCACAGAGAGGGAACCCCCCACAACGGGGAGAGAAACACTACTCTAACCTCTTTAGAAATACCGTAACTCAATATTCGTATCATGATGTCTGGAGGGCTTTACATCCAGACGTGGATGATTATACTTACTACTCAGCCCCTTCCCGGTCTTTCTCGAGGCTTGATTATGTCTTTTGCCATTCGAGGATGCTACCTACAGTGGCGGAGGCGAGGATTGTGCCTTGCGCATGGTCAGATCACGATGCAGTGGTCGTGACCTTCACTTTATCTTCCTCCGGGAACGGCGGATACTCCTGGCGCCTCCCGGAATATCTTCTCGCGGATCCACAGATCCCTCTCTGGCAGAGGGAAATTGAGGAGTTCCTCTGTGCAAATGACACTGGCTCCATATCAGCTCTAACTCTGTGGGCGACGCTTAAGGCCTACCTCCGCGGACTCTTCATCCAAAAGGCGTCGGAATCCAAACGGCTCAGAGGAGCCAGCTTGGCTCACCTGTATCATGATTACACTCTCTCCAGGGCTCGGCTCAGGGGTCTCAGATCGGACTCTTTGGTGAGGAAAGTTCAGGCTCTTAAAAAACAGATAGAAACCCGGGAAATGGAAAGGGTGCAGAGAGGGCTCTACTATCTGAAGCAGAGGTACTACCACAAAGGAGACAGGGCGGACAAGCTCCTGGCCCATAAACTCAGACAAAAAACTTTACTAAGTAAAATAGCATACATCACAAGAAATAATCGAAAATTCTACTCTCCCAATGACATTGGAGAAGCTTTTGCTGACTACTACAGCGAACTTTACCAGATCTCCAACGACCCCTCCGCTAGTTTCGCACCGGCTTCAGCCATTTCAGAGTTCCTTCGTGAACTCCAGCTGCCGAAGGTCCCTGAGGACACGATAGAATCCCTGACCGCTCCCATTATGGTGGAAGAGATCGCAACGACGATAAAGAATCTTAAGCCTCATAAATCTCCAGGGCCTGACGGGTTTGACGCCATGTTTTATAAAAAAATTGTGGGCCAACTCAGCCCTCTTCTTACCCGGGTTTGGGGAAGCAATGGCTACGGGCAAGTTTCCTCTGGAGTTTTTGGAGGCATCAATTATAACCATCCCCAAACCAGGAAAGAATCCTGAGTTCTGCGAGAGTTATCGCCCAATATCTCTCATCAATGGTGATGTGAAACTATATGCGAAAATCTTGGCATCCAGATTGAACAAAATCCTCCCGGTTCTGGTACACCCAGATCAGGTGGGGTTCACCCCGGGACGTCAGGGCTCGGACAACACCAGGC
This sequence comes from Bombina bombina, assembly GCF_027579735.1. Lineage (NCBI taxonomy): Eukaryota > Metazoa > Chordata > Amphibia > Anura > Bombinatoridae > Bombina > Bombina bombina. Next base: position 90,372 of record NW_026511861.1, on the reverse strand, counting down.
GTCTATTGAATATTTTCTTTGAATCTACTGCTCTCCAGATCCCACTGGTTACCCTGTCACTCGATGCTGAAAAAGCGTTTGACAGGGTCCGGTGGGAGTATATGGTGGAGGTCCTGTGATCCTTCGGTTTCCCTCACGCCTTTATTAAGGCGGTCATGGCACTTTACTCAGACCCATCTGCTAGGGTGAGAGGAATGGGTTTCGTTTCTAGATCCTTTGCGATTAAGAATGGTACGAGACAGGGGTGCCCCCTGTACCCACTTCTATTCGCTCTGATGATGGGGCCCCTGGCCGCCAAACCTCGGGCGACCTCTGCTATTCATCCCCTGGTGTTGCATGACATTCCGCAAGTTCTGGCATTGTTTGCGGATGATTTAACGATCTTTTTGACCGAGCCGGAAGACTCACTACCTGAGCTATTTAAAATTCTGTCACAATTTGCCAACCTGACATATTACAAACTTAATTACACTAAAACTGAGGCTTACGCCCTTGGCCTATCTGACTTTACATTTGACACTCTGAAAGGGGCATACCCGTTCAGGTGGTCTAGAGATAGCCTGAAACACCTGGGGGTTGTCCTCTCCCATAACCCCAAAAGAATTATATCTGATAATTATGGATCTCTCCTTACAGAGTTTCAACAGATGATCTCGGGTTGGAGGGTCGCGGAGGTTTCATGGACGGGTAGGGTCGCGGCAGTGAAAATGCTCCTGTTACCCAAACTGATCTACTTTTTCCAGTGTCTTCAGGTTCTCGTTCCAGCATACCTGCTTAATCATTTCCAATCCATTTTTACAAAGTACATATGGAAAGGAGGTCATGTGAGACTCCCATTGGCTCAGCTACAGAAGTCTAAGAGACATGGGGGCATGTCAGTCCCCAACGTTTCTCTATATTACAAAGCTGCCATGCTCTCTCATATCACGGCCTGGGGAACCAAAGAGTGCTCCTCAGGGTGGTTTTGGCTAGAGCAGGGATCATTACCAGCGGACGTGGCCCTAGCCGAGCTCATCTGGATACCGGATCATGCTGAAGTGTTGAGTGCAATCCATAACCGCATAATTAAAACTTGTCTGAAACTCTGGAGAGAGCTGAGGTCCTCTGAACAGGTTGCTCCGCACCCCTCCCCAATACATTCTATCCGAGCCCTTTTACACTGCCTTCCGGATTCCCACCCCGGGAGATGGGAGGTCTTAGAGATCAGATTACTCTCAGATCTATACCGAGGAGATGTACTAGCTATTCCTCCTCACACTTACCCGTTAGAGGACTTTCCTCGGGAATTACGCTTCGAATACCTCCGTTTGATATCACTTCTCCTGTCCTGGGGATTCCGGAGATCAAACTTGAGAACTCTCACCAATTGGGAGAGGAGATGGTTGGGGGGTAAATCCCTGCGGGGCACTCTATCCTTCCATTATAGAACCCTTCTTAACACGCCTCACTTCACGAAAACTCAGTCGGTGGTGGGTTGGGAGAGGGACTTGGGGGCGGTAACTCCTGATGGAAGATGGCAACGAGCCCTTCAAGACGTAATTGCAGCAGTTCAATGCTCTAACTTGTTTGAACTCTACCTCAAACTTCTGCTTCAGTGGCATTGGGTCCCGACCAGGCTACACAAAATGTATCCCACCCGGTCCTTAGACTACTGGAGAGGCTGCGAGCGACGTGGAACCCACCTGCACATCTGGTGGGAATGTCCCAAATTGGGGCGCTTCTGGGCCCAGGTGACAGCCCTGCTACGAAAGTTGGACCTTCTTGATACTCTCACCAGCGAAACTGCGCTTTTCCATCTTGGACTTCAGAACCTCCCAAAACCATCCCGCCTACTGGGAGTTACTATCCTTTTGGCGGCGAAACTCACCATTGCTAGACAATGGGCGAAACACACCCCGGTCCTTCTAAACTCAGTCCTGGAGTCTATGGACTACATCCAGAAAATGGAAGAGTACGCACTGAGAGTTGAAGGTCGTTATGACCTTTACTGCTCAATCTGGCTCCCTTGGGAAGAATATAGGAGGACTAAAGACCCTAATGAGTAAGTTAACCACCAGCTAGGCGAGTAGTTTGCGGTGAAACTAAATAACTGGCGATTTGGCCGCTCCGCCGAGTGGCCGAGTCTCCTCCCTCCACTTCCCTGCCCTCCCCCCCCCCCCCCCTTTTTTTTTTTTTTTTTTTTCACCCCTCTCTCATACTTTTCTCTGCCAATAGTTCTTCGGGCCACCTAATTCTCCCCCACTCCCAAGCTGTGTCCATTGGGTGGTTTACACTCAGTAGTTCCTATCTAAACATCAACAAATCTTAGATGGTCCTATACGCATAATAACCACTTACTATTCTATGTGATTCCCAATGAGCATCTATGTCTGTGAAAACTAAGTCTCCCGAAGGAACCAGACTGCAGATCCCAAGAGTGGATCTATTTGATATCGTTGACGTTTGTATGTTTTGTTTATTAAAGTTCTAAAACGGGGCAGCATTAAGGTCAACTCTCTGACCTCTTCGTCAGTCAGAGAATGTTTGTAACTCTGGGAAGTTAATGACTTGTATTATCACCTACAACACTGTATTTATTGCAATGTTTGTAAACCGAACTTTGTTATTGCCTCAATAAAAATATATTTAAAAAAAAAAAAAAAAAAACTGTTAGTGGGTCTTCGGGGGTTAGTGTTAGTTTTTTTTAAGGGTTTATTGGGTGGGTTGTATTTTTAGATTAGGGACTTTGGACAATGGAAAAGAGCTAAATGCCCTTTTAAGGGCAATGCCCATCCAAATGCCCTTTTCAGGGCAATGGGGAGCTTATGTTTTTTAGATAGCATTTTATTTGGGGCTTTTGGGGATATCTGTGACTGGGAATCACAAAAAAGAGAGCGTCTCCTAGTGTAATACTACGAGTATGACACACAATAGCAGTTCTTGAGAGAGAAAATATACTCACAAAATGAGCAGCACCAATGTGCTATATGATGCAGGCTGAGATATCACAGTTTCCAAGCAAACTGATCCTCTGGAGGATGTATGGGCTCAGGGGTGCCCAAAAGTAGTAAAGGTAAGACTCAGGCTTCCATAAAAATCAGCAAACTTTTTATTAAAACCAATGGCTGTGTACAGTACCCAAAGTAAATAAAAACAAAGTTTCAGACAGAATGCAATGCATTTCTCAGCTGTGCTAGCTGTTTCATCAGGCATCTATTGAAATAATGGAAGCTCTGGCTAGGGTTTTTTTTATTTTGGGGGGGCTTTTTTATTTTGATAGGACTATTAGATTAGGTGTAATTAGTTTAAATATTTGATAATTTCTTTTTTATTTTCTATAATTTAGTGTTTATTATTTTTTGTAATTTAGTTAATTGTATTTATTTAGTGTAACTGATTTAATTGTAGTGTAATGTTAGGTGTTAGTGTAAGACAGGTTAGGTTTTATTTTACAGGTAAATTTGTATTTATTTTAACTAGGTAGCTAGTTAATAAATAGTTAATAACTATTTACTAACTAGTCTACCTAGTTAAAATAAATACAAACTTATCTGTGAAATAAAAATAAAACCTAAGATAGCTACAATGTAACTATTAGTTATATTGTAGCTAGCTTAGGGTTTATTTTACAGGTAAGTATTTATCTTTAAATAGGAATTATTTAGGTATTAATTGTAATTTTTATTTAGATTTTTTTAATTATGTTAAAGTTAGTGGTGTTAGGGTTAGGGTTATGATAGGGTTAAGAATAGACTTAGGGTTAGGTTTAGGGGTTAATAACTTTAGTATAGTGGCAGCAATGTTGGGGGTGGCAGATTAGGGGTTAATAAGTGTAAGTAGGTGGCGGTGATGTCGGGGGCTGCAGATTAGGGGTTATTAACTGTAATGTAGGTGGTGGCGACATTGGGGCGGCATATTAGGGGTTAATAACTGTAATGTAGTTGGCTGGCGATGTCGGGGGCGGCAGATTAGGAGTGTTTAGACTCGGGTTTATGTTAGGGTGTTAGGTGTAAACATAACTTTTCTTTCCCCATAGGAATCAATGGGGCTACGTTACGGAGCTTTATGGTCATTTATTGCAGGTGTTAGGCTTTTTTTTAGTTGGCTCTCCCCATTGATGTCTATGGGGAAATCGTGCACAAGCACGTAAAACCAGCTCAAAGCAGCGCTTGTATTTGGGTGTGGTAGGGAGCTTAACGCTGCCATATTGCCTGCTAACGCCGTGTTTTTGCAAACCTGTAATAGCAGCGCTATAGGGAGGTGAGCGGTGGAAACAACTTGCAAGTTAGCACCGAGCCGCTCATAACGCAAAACTTGTAATCTAGCCGATAGTGTTTTAGGATTACTATTATGATACAATCTAAAGTGTTCCGAAACCCTATCACCTAGATTACGAGTCTTGTGTTAGCCTTAAAAAGCAGCATTGAGAGGTCCCAACGCTGCTTTTTAACGCCCGCTGGTATTATGAGTCTTGCAGGTACAGGTGTACCGATCACTTTTTTTCCACGACTCGAGCATACTGCAAATCCACTTACGTAAATTGCGTATCCTATCTTTTCAATGGGACTTGCATAACGCCGGTATTATGAGTCTTGGAAAAAGTGAGCGGTACAGACTCTCCTGTCAAGACTGGTACCGCATTTAAAAGTCAGTAGTTAAGAGTTTTATGGGCTAACGCTGTAACATAAAACTCTTAACTAAAGTGTTAAAAAGTACACTAACACCCATAAACTACCTATTAACCCCTAAACTGAGCCCCCCCACATCGCACACACTTAAATACAATTTTTAACCCCTAATCTGCCGACCGGACATCGCCGCCACTTTAATAAATATATTAACCCCTAAACCGCCGCACTACTGCCTCACAAACACTAGTTAAATTTTATTAACCCCTAATCTGCCATCCCTAACATCGCCGACACCTACCTACAATTATTAACCCCTAATCTGCCGCCCCAACGTCGCTGCCACTATAATAAAGTTATTAACCCCTAAATCTAAGTCTAACCCTAACCCTAACACCCCCTAACTTAAATACATCTAAATAAATATTCCTATCATTAAATAAATTATTCCTTTTTTAAACTAAATACTTACCTATAAAATAAACCCTAAGCTAGCTACAATATAACTAATAGTTACATTGTAGCTAGCTTAGGGTTTATTTTTATTTTACAGGCACGTTTGTATTTATTTTAACTAGGTACAATAGTTATTAAATAGTTAGTAACTATTTAATAACTTTCTAGTTAAAATAAATAAAAATTTACATGTAAAATAAAACCTAACCTAAGCTACAATTACACCTAACACTACACTATAATTAAATAAATTACCTAAATTAACTACAATTAATTAAAATTAAATTAAATAAACTAAATTACTAAAAAAAAAACACTAAATTACAGAAAATAATAAAATAATTACAATTTGTTTAAACTAATTACACCTAATCTAATCCCCCTAATAAAATAAAAAAGCCCCCCAAAATAAAAAAAAATCCCTACCCAACACTTAATTACAAAAGGGCTTTTTGCGGGGCATTGCCCCAAAGTAATCAGCTCTTATACCTGTAAAAAAAATACAATACCCCCCCAACATTACAACCCACCACCCACACACCCAACCCTACTCAAATCCACCCAATCCTCCCTTAATAAAACCTAACACTACCCCCTTGAAGATCACACTACCTTGAGACGTCTTCACCCAACGGGCAGAAGTGGTCCTCCAGATGGTCCGAAGTCTTCATCCTATCCGGGCAGAAGAGGTCCATCTTCAAGACATCCGACGCGGAGCATCCTCTTCGTTCGACGGTGACTGGAACAATGACGGGTCCTTTAAATGACGTCATCCAAGATGGCGTCCCTTCAATTCCTATTGGCTGATCAAATTCTATCAGCCAATCGGAATTAAAGTAGAAAAAATCCTATTGGCTGATCCAATCAGCCAATAGGATTGAGCTCACATTCTATTGGCTGTTCCAGTCAGCCAATAGTATGCAAGCTCAATCCTATTGGCTGTTCTAATCAGTCAATAGGATTGAACTTCAATCCTATTGGCTGATTGGATCAGCAAATAGGATTTTTTTCTACCTTAATTCCGATTGGCTGATAGAATTCTATCAGCCAATCGGAATTGAAGGGATGCCATCTTGGATGACGTCATTTAAAGCACCCGTCATTGTTCCAGTCACCGTCGAACGAAGAGGATGCTCCGCGTCGGATGTCTTGAAGATGGACCCGCTCCCCGCCGGATGGATGAAGATAGAAGATGCCGCCTGGATGAAGATGTTTGGCCATCTGGAGAACCTCTTCTGCCCGGTTGGGTGAAGACGTCTCAAGGTAGGGTGATCTTCAAGGGGGTAGTGTTAGGTTTTTTTAAGGGGGGATTGGGTGGGTTTTAGAGTAGGGTTGGGTGTGTGGGTGGTGGGATTTTTATGTTGGGGGGTATTGTATTTTTTTTTACAGGTAAAAGAGCTGATTACGTTGGGGCAATGCCCACGCAAAATGCCCTTTTAAGGGCTATTTGTAATTTAGTATAGGGTAGGGATTTTTTTATTTTGGGGGGCTTTTTTATTTTATTAGGGGGATTAGATTAGGTGTAATTAGTTTAAACAAATTGTAATTATTTTATTTTTTTATGTAATTTAGTGATTGTTTTTTTTTTGTACTTAATTGTAGTTAATTTAGGTAATTTATTTAATTATAGTGTAGTGTTATGTGTAATTGTAGCTTAGGTTAGGTTTTATTTTACAGGTATATTTGTATTTATTTTAACTAGGAAGTTATTAAATAGTTAATAACTATTTAATAACTGTTGTACCTAGTTAAATTAAATACAAAGTTGCCTGTAAAATAAAAATAAATCCTAAGCTAGCTACAATGTAACTATTAGTTATATTGTAGCTAGCTTAGGGTTTATTTTATAGGTAAGTATTTAGTTTAAAAAAAGGAATAATTTATTTAATGATAGGAATATTTATTTAGATGTATTTATATTATATTTAAGTTAGGGGGGTGTTAGGGTTAGGGTTATACTTAGATTTAGGGGTTAATAACTTTATTATAGTGGCGGCGACATTGGGGAAGCAGATTAGGGGTTAATAATTGTAGGTAGGTGTCGGCAACATTGGGGGCAGCAGATTAGGGGTTCATAAGTATAATGTAGGTGGCGGCGGTGTCCGGAGCGGCAGATTAGGGGTTAATAATATAAAGCAGGTGTCGGCGATGTCGTGGGCGGTGGATTAGGGGTTAATAAGTGTAAGATTAGGGGTGTTTAGACTAGGGGTTCATGTTAGGGTGTTAGGTGTAGACATAAATTTTGTTTCCCCATAGGTATCAATGGGGCTGCTTTAGAAGCTGAACGCTGCTTTTTTGCAGGTGTTAGTTTTTTTTTCAGCCGGCTCTGCCCCTTTGATTCCTATGGGGAAATCGCGCACGAGCACGTTTTGCCAGCTTACCGTTACCGTAAGCAGCGCTGGTATTGAGGTGAGATGTGGAGCTAAATTCTGCTCTACTCTCACTTTTTTTGCGGCTAACGCCGGTTTTCTAAAGACCCGTAATACCAACGTTGTCTGTGGTGAGCGGTGAGAGAAAACTGTGCGTTAGCACCGCACACCATTACCGACAAAAACTCGTACTCTAGCCGTATGTTTTTCAAATTTATTTTTAATATTATTTAAATGCTCATAAAATCTAGTGCAGTGTCATAAAACTTCCATGTAGGTATATCATATTAAGAGACCTGTACTGTTGCTTAAATGGAGCACTACTCCTACCTTTATAAGCTCATTGCTTGTTATTGAATCCCTCCCACTTCTGGGAACCTGAGATTCCTACTCCTATCAAGCCCCACTATCGGAAACAGAAGTGTCAGCAGTCTCCTGTGACGTACTGCACATGCCGTGTCTCTCCTGAATTGGAAACCACCCTCTCAGCTGTTGTTGCTTCACGGTCAAAATCAGAGCAGCGTGAACTGAGCAGACATTCCCCTCCGCTACTGAACAAATAAGTAAGTACTTACCAAAGCGATATTCCTAGCTTAAGCTGATCTTGCCTAAGGTCTGAATCTCTCTGAGACCGTTGAATACTATTATCGGAAGAACTGTTGTATCACTCTGGTGTTCACAGCTGTTTAGCATAATACCTTAGGCATCCTGTGAGGTACGATTGCACTTTCGTTGTATCTGATATCTGTTGAACTTTCTCTGAACTGTAACCCATCCATAGCATGTTCAATTCTACTCATACATACCTATATCATATTGTACATATGAGCGTAGTGATCCATTTACATTTTCTTGAGTCCACACTGCAAACTGAAGTTTTCTCATATATATATATATATATGATAAATATTTTGTGATCACAGATCCACAGTCTTGAGTTATAGTAGTATTAAGAACAGCTACTAAACCAGACAATGGTAAAATAAATTGTTACTTGGTTTCCACCTTACATGGGAATAGTGTAAGGAAGATGCTAATGTTACACAATTACTACATAATATACACAAACATAGTTTAATCTGCACATTTGATTCTTCTTTCCAGTTGCCAGACAGTCATTACAGAAATAACAAGCCTCAAATATGGATCAAGCAGATTTAGCTACACATGTATACAATCTTTCACAGAGAGTAGATGTCAGGTTAGGAAATATCCAGAAGTAGACCCAAATGCAAGGGCGAACTTAAACAACACCCTTGCACTCTGAGTTTAATCCAGGACGTGACCCCACGACAACCACCAAAAAACAAAGCACTCACGATATGGAGCAGGGTTAGCCTGTGCCAAAGTAATTCATGATATCAGCCAGATAGACTTCTGAATAAGGAACTGGTTTCAGGAAATGCCTTCCACAGAATCAGGAGAGCAGGGATAGTCACTTATACTCAGACAGAAGAAGGGTAAAACAGGAAACAGTTAATAATGCAGGAGTAGGTCATTTGTTATCAGGCAGTCTGAAGGTTAACACTGTGTAGATAGTCTTTGCAGAATATGCAACAGGTAATCAGGCAGTTTGAGGGTTAACACTGAGTAGACAGTCTTTGCAGAGTATGCAACAGGTAATCAGGCAGTTTGAGAGTTAACACTGTGTAGACAGTCTTTGCAGAGTATGCAACAGGTAATCAGGCAGTTTGAGGGTTAACACTGTGTAGACAGTCTTTGCAGAGTATGCAACAGGTAATCAGGCAGTTTGAGAGTTAACACTGTGTAGTCAGAACTTGCAGAATTAATAACATGTAATCAGGTAGTTTGAAGGTTAACACTGTGTTGTCAGAACTTGCAGTGATAGCAACAGGTAAGCTGGTAGTTTGAAGGTTAACACAGATAATCAGTACTTGTGGAGATTGGCAACAGGATATCCAGCAGTTTGAAGGTTTACACTGAATAATAGTATTTGCAGAGTTTGGAAACAGGTAAACATGCAGATTGAAGGATTCACAGAAATAACAGTATTTGAATAGTTTGCACTACACAGAGTAGTCTGAATATGCAGGGTTTGCAGCAGGTAAACAGGAAGATTGAAAGTTTCACAAAACAAACAGTACTTGCATTGTTTGGAGACAGGTATTCAGGAGGTTGAAGGTTAATCCAGCATAGTAAGTCCTTGAAGAGATTGGCAACAGAAAAGCAGCAGTTAGAGAGATTCCTCAGCGAAATCCTAACAGAAGCCTCAAAGTTAACAAACAAACGGACACTGGAGAAACAGGAAGCCAGAATAAAAAGCCTGGTTGTGACATCATCAGGAAGGGGTGGCTCAGACACCTGTCAATCAAGCACACAGAGAGGACTGCAGAGCTTCCCAGCAGCTGAGCGTGACAGTAGATCAACTCATACAGGGATTAAGAGAGTTACAGCTTGAAAACCAGACACTTAAAGAAATCATTAAGGACACTGCTACACCAAAACAGCTTACTGTTGACTCAGTAAATGAGCCAGTAGTCTCACTACCTGATAATTTTTTTGGTGACAGAAGTCAGTTCAGGGACTTCAAAAACTCCTGTTATCTGCTTTTTACAATGAAACCAAAAACATATAATTCTGAAAAATAAAAGGTATTAACAGTAATATAATTTTTAAGAGCAGAACCTAGAACCTGGGCCAATGTATATTTCGAACAAAATGACCCAATACTTGAGAATCTAGAGGCTTTTTTCCATGCAATGGCCCTATTGTATGATGATCCCTGTAAGCAGATAACCTCTGAGAATACTATGAGAGCAATTAGACAGGAAAAAAGGCCTGTAGAAGACTATATTGCAGAGTTTAAAAGGGTTTCAAAAGATGCTCAATGGAACAAGATTTCTCTCCGCAATCAGTTTAGGTTAAGACTATCTGATGCCCTGAAAGACGAGTTATCAAGAACCGATTTACCAAATAGCCTAGATAACCTAATGTCCTTATCAATTAACATAAACAGACGCCTGAGGGAACGTAAAAAATAAAAATATGGTACTGAACCATACACAAGGAAAGTAACTCTTACGGTATATCAGGTCTCAAAACCCTCAGAAGAACCAATGGAGATCAGAGTTTTAAGGGGTCCCTTAAGTCCAGAAGAAAAAAGGGTTTTATTAGACCCTCAACTTCGCCAGCTGCAGCTGGAATTTTCTTTGTGCGTAACAAGGATAACACCTTACGACCAATTATTGATTATAGGCAACTAAATAAAGTTACCATTAAAAACAGATATCCGTTACCCTTAATCACTGAATTAATAGAACGACTCAACAAAGCCACCATATATACTAAGTTGGATCTCAGGGGCGCTTATAATTTAATACGTATCAGGAAAGGGGACGAATGGCTCACTACATTCTGTACCAGGTATGGATTATATGAATACTTAGTGATGCCATTCAGACTCTGCAACGCCCCTGCTACGTTTTAGCACTTCATTAATGAGGTTTTCAGGGATATGCTGGATATATGCGTAATCATCTACTTGGATGATATTCTAATATTTTCCGAAACCTACGAACAACATGTGAAACATGTAAACACTGTACTTACAAGACTCAGGGAAAATCAACTTTATGCTAAGCCAGAAAAGTGTACATTCCATGCACAGGAAATATCTTTCCTAGGCTACAGAATTACAGCACAATGTATTTATATGGAAGATACCAAAGTGTCAGCTATCACTAAATGGCCACAACCAAGGACTGTTAAGGAACTCCAGAGCTTTCTGGGATTCTCGAATTTCTATCGGAAATTTATAAAAAAAAATTCTTCTATCGTGAAACCTCTCACAAGACTTACAGGGAAGAACAACCCTTACATTTGGACATCTGATGCTCAACAAGCTTTTGATTTTCTCAAGGAGAAATTTACAACAGCACCAATCCTCCATTTTCCCGATCCATCATTGCAATACATCTTAGAAGTTGATCCATCGGACTTCGCGATAGGAGCTATCCTATCGCAACGGAAGAACCTATCTAAACCCATACACCCAATAGCTTATTATTCTCGTTCCTTCACACCTCCTGAGATTAACTACCCCATTGGGGAAAAGGAACTCCTATCGATCAAATCTGCTTTAGTACATTGGAGACACTTGTTGGAAGGCACAGACACACCAATTCTGATTTTTACAGACCACAAGAATTTGGAGCACTTACAAACCAATCGCACTTTATCTTCGAGGCAACTCAGGTGGAGTCTGTTTTTCTCCAGGTTCAATTTCCACATACAATACCGGCCAGGATCTCGCAACGGCAAAGCAGATGCATTATCCAGACAACTACCACCACCTAGACCTACAAGAGATCCAAGTACTGTGATCTCTCCCGAACATTTAATTTCCTGCATGTCAACTTTGGTACAGGAGATACAAGAGGCACAACGGATTGACCCACATTTACACAAACTCAACCTAAACCAACATGCAGATGGTCTATATTACCATGGAGAGCTATTGTTTATTCCACCTGCATTACAGCGATATATCTTGGGAAGTACCCACTAATCAGTACTAAACGGACATCCTGGAATACACAATACCTATCTTACACTAATAAGAAGATACTGGTGGCCAAAGATGTTAGAATCAGTAAAAGAATGCATTACTACTTGTATATCCTGTACTCAATTCAAAAAGGATCATAAAAAACCATTTAGCTATCTGATGTCTTTACAAGTTCCAGATCGACCTTGGAAAGAAATTGCAATGGACTTCATTGTGGAACTACCTAAATCCTCAACAAACAGCAGATTTTTTTCTAACCAACATTGTCAAACTACACAGTTTACCTTCTTGTATTTTATCTGACAGAGGTAGTCAGTTTACCTCTAAATTTTGGCAATCTTTATGTAAAAGATTAAACATAACCAGGAAATTAACAACGTCCTACCATCCCCAAACAAACGGCCAGTGTGAAAGAACCAGCCAATCATTGGAACAATATCTTAGGATATACTGTTCTCAACAACAGGATTCTTGGGCAGCACATCTGGCCACGGCAGAATTCGCATTCAATAACACAAAAAATAACTCCACACAAAGCACCCCATTCTTCTCAAATTATGGCTACCATCCAAACTTCGACTTAATTCCAAATAACCAAACAACCTGTCCTATAGTAAATGATCTGGTGAACACTATTTCACAGAACTTCAAAACTTTGCAGGAGAATATAAAACAGGCTCAGTCACAACAACAACATTACTATAATCTCTGACAACGTCCAGCTCCAGATTATAAAATTGGTGATTTAGTCTGGTTATCCACTCGTAATTTGAGAATTCCAGCATCTGCCAGGAAATTTAACCAATTATTTATCGGACCTTTTCCTATAACCAAAGTCATTAACCCTAACGCAGTAATGCTTAAACTACCCAATTCCTACAGGATACATCCCTTTTTTCATGTGTCATTGCTCAAACCATACCGCTCAGTCAGATCAGAACCTACACAGACTCTGCAACCTCCCGAATCTCTTCATCCTGAGTTAGACTATGAGGTATCTGAAGTCCTTGATTCCAGAGTTTTACATGGTGAGTTACAATATCTAATACATTGGAAGGGTTATTCACATGATGAGGATTTGTTGGAACCAGCTTCCAATTTGTCAGCACCACGCTTAGTTTTGTTGTTCCATAGACGGAATACGGAACGGCCATCACCTTGAACACCTGGAGGTTTTCTTTGAGTTGGGGACCTGTCATAAAACTTCCATGTAGGTATATCATATTAAGAGACCTGTACTGTTGCTTTAATGGAGCACTACTCCTACCTTTATAAGCAAGTAATATTCCTAAGCTCATTGCTTGTTATTGAATCCCTCCCACTTCTGAGAACCTGAGATTCCTACTCCTATCGAGCCGCACTATCGGAACCAGAAGTGTCAGCAGTCTCCTATGATGTACTGCACATGCCGTGTCTCTCCTGAATTGGAAACCGCCCTCTTAGCTGTTGTTGCTTCGCGGTCAAACTCAGAGCAGCGTGAACCGAGCAGACATTCCCCTCCGCTACTAAACAAATAAGTAAGTACTTACCGAAGCGATATTCCTAGCTTAAGCTGATCTTGCCTACAGTCTGAATCTCTCTGAGACCGTTGAATACTATTATCGGAAGAACTGTTGTATCACACTGGTGCTCCCAGCTGTTTAGCATAATACCTTAGGCATCCTGTGAGGTACGATTGCACTTTCGTTGTATCTGATATCTGTTGAACTTTCTCTTAACTGTAACCCACTCATAGCATGTTCAATTCTGCTCATACATACCTCTATCTTATTGTACATATGAGCGTAGTGACCCATTTACATTTTCTTCCACACTGCAAACTGAAGTTTTCTCATATATATATGATAAATATTTTGTGATCACAGATCCACAGTCTTGAGTTATAGTAGTATTAAGAACAGCTACTAAACCAGACAGTGGTTAAATAAATTGTTACTTGGTTTCCACCTTACATGTAAATAGTGTAAGGAAGATGCTAATGTTACACAATTACTACATAATATACACAAACATAGTTTAATCTGCACATTTGATTCTTCTTTCCAGTTGCCAGACAGTCATTACAGAAATAACAAGCCTCAAATATGGATCAAGCAGATTTAGCTACACATGTATGCAATCTCTCACAGAGAGTAGATCAACTCTCACAGGGATTAAGAGAGTTACAGCTGGAAAACCAGACACTTAAAGAAATCATTAAGGACACTGCTACACCAAAACATATAATTCTGAAAAACAAAAGGTATTAGCAGTAATATAATTTTTAAGAGCAGACCCTAGAACCTGGGCCAATGTATATTTCGAACAAAATGTCCCAATACTTGAGAATCTAGAGGCTTTATTCCATGCAATGGCCCTATTGTATGATGATCCCTGTAAGCAGATTACCTCTGAGAATACTATGAAAGCAATTAGACGGGAAAAAAGGCCTGTAGAAGACTATATTGCAGAGTTTAAAAGGGTTTCAAAAGATGCTCGATGGAACGAGATTTCTCTCTGCAATCAGTTTAGGCTAGGATTATCTGATGCCCTGAAAGACGAGTTATCAAGAACCGATTTACCAAATAGCCTAGATAACCTAATGTCCTTATCAATTAACATAGACAGACGCCTGAGGGAACGTAAAAAAAAAAAATATGGTACTGAACCATACACAAGGAAAGTAACTCCTACGGTATATCAGGTCTCAAAACCCTCAGAAGAACCAATGGAGATCAGAGTTTTAAGGGGTCCCTTAAGTCCAGAAGAAAAAAGGGTTTTATTAGACCCTCGACTTCGCCAGCTGCAGCTGGAATTTTCTTTGTGCGTAACAAGGATAACACCTTACGACCAATTATTGATTATAGGCAACTAAATAAAATTACCATTAAAAACAGATATCCGTTACCCTTAATCACTGAATTAATAGAACGACTCAACAAAGCCACCATATATACTAAGTTGGATCTCAGGGGCGCTTATAATTTAATATGTATCAGGAAAGGGGACGAATGGCTCACTGCATTCCGTACCAGGTATGCATTATATGAATACTTAGTGATGCCATTCGGACTCTGCAACGCCCCTGCTACATTTTAGCACTTCATTAATGAGGTTTTCAGGGATATG
Source organism: Bombina bombina (assembly GCF_027579735.1). Classification (NCBI taxonomy): domain Eukaryota; kingdom Metazoa; phylum Chordata; class Amphibia; order Anura; family Bombinatoridae; genus Bombina; species Bombina bombina. Next base: position 75,304 of record NW_026511861.1, on the reverse strand, counting down.
CTGGATATATGCGTAATCATCTACTTGGATGATATTCTAATAATTTCCGAAACCTACGACCAACATGTGAAACATGTAAACACTGTACTTACAAGACTCAGGGAAAATCAACTTTATGCTAAGCCAGAAAAGTGTACGTTCCATGCACAGGAAATATCTTTCCTAGGCTACAGAATTACAGCACAAAGTATTTATGTTACAATATTTTTTATTAAGCAGAAAACATCACATTACATATAAATAAGCATTAATAACCCAGTACATCATAGTATAAGTTAGACATCTCATTCCCATGGTGTGATTATATTTGGCTTTTTTTTTTTCCTTCATAGTGATGTTTCACCACAGGTATCAGGTCTCAGTTCCGGTCTGATATACTGATGTTAACAAAAATATTTTGTACATTTTTCCAAACAAAAAAGTCAAACCAAACAAGAAAAAACAATAAAATTAAAATAAACTCAAATAATTACGAAAAATAATGAACAACAAAAATAAACTAAATTGAACTAACATGTGGTCAAGTATAAAGTAGTTGTATGTGTCATTGCCATTTCATTTATCACGAAAGCTATGTTCTTTAATGGGGGGTGGAATGTCTATAAATGAGTCTTCCCTAGTATATGTCATTTGTCTTTCTATGTGTTTAAATTAGGGTCCCCAGAATTTCACTACTCCATCATGATTGCATTAACCAGTAAAACCATATTTTTTGATATGTATCTACATTTCCCAGGATAAAAGCTGCAGTTTCATGGAGTCTATGTGTCGATTTAATTTTATCTAGAACCTCTTGCCATGTTGGTGCTCTCTCCCTCCAATACTTAGCAATGCACAATCTTGTAACTGTGCAAAGTATTCTGATAAAAGTGTTGATATGATGGTGATAGTTCAGCACAAAGTATTTATATGGAAGATACCAAAGTGTCAGCTATCACTAAATTGCCACAACCAAGGACTGTTAAGGAACTCCAGAGCTTTCTGGGTTTCTCGAATTTCTATCGGAAATTTATAAAAAAAAAATCTTCTATCGTGAAACCTCTCAGAAGACTTACGGGGAAGAACAACCCTTACATTTGGACATCTGATGCTCAAAAAGCTTTTGATTTTCTCAAGGAGAAATTTACAACAGCACCAATCCTCCATTTTCCCGATCCATCATTGCAATACATCTTAGAAGTTGATCCATCGGACTTCGCGATAGGAGCTATCCTATCGCAACGGAAGAACCTATCTGAACCCATACACCCAATAGCTTATTATTCTCGTTCCTTCACACCTCCTGAGATTAACTACCCCATTGGGGAAAAGGAACACCTATCAATCAAATCCGCTTTAGTACATTGGAGAAACTTGTTGGAAGGCACAGACACACCAATTCTGATTTTTACAGACCACAAGAATTTGGAGTACTTACAAACCAATCGCACTTTATCTTCGAGGCAACTCAGGTGGAGTCTGTTTTTCTCCAGGTTCAATTTCCACATACAATACCGGCCAGGATCTCGCAACGGCAAAGCAGATGCATTATCCAGACAACTACCACCACCTAGACCTACAAGAGATCCAAGTACTGTGATCTCTCCAGAACATTTAATTTCCTGCACGTCAACTTTGGTACAGGAGATACAAGAGGCACAATGGATTAACCCACATTTACACAAACTCAACCTAAACCAACATGCAGATGGTCTTTATTACCATGGAGAGCTATTGTTTATTCCACCTGCATTACAGCGATATATCTTGGGAAGTTCCCACGACTCAGTACTAAACGGACATCCTGGAATACACAATACCTATCTTACACTAATAAGAAGATACTGGTGGCCAAAGAATCAGTAAAAGAATACGTAACTACTTGTACATCCTGTACTCAATTCAAAAAGGATCATAAAAATCCGTTTGGCTATCTGATGTTTTTACCAGTTCCAGATCGACCTTGGAAAGAAATTGCAATGGACTTCATTGTGGAACTACCTAAATCCTCAACAAACAGCAGATCTTTTTCTAACCAACATTGTCAAACTACACGGTTTACCTTCTTGTATTTTATCTGACAGAGGTAGTCAGTTTACCTCTAAATTTTGGCAATCTTTATGTAAAAGATTAAACATAACCAGGAAATTAACAACGTCCTACCATCCCCAAACAAACGGCAAGTGTGAAAGAACCAGCCAATCTTTGGAACAATATCTTAGGATATACTGTTCCCAACAACAGGATTCTTGGGCAGCACATCTGGCCATGGCAGAATTCGCATACAGTAACACAAAAAATAACTCCACACAAAGCACCCCATTCTTCTCAAATTATGGCTACCATCCAAACTTCGACTTAATTCCAAATAACCAAACAACCTGTCCTATAGCAAATGATCTGGTGAACACTATTTCACAGAACTTCAAAACTTTGCAGGAGAATATAAAACAGGCTCATTCACAACAACAACATTACTATAATCTCCGACGACATCCAGCTCCAGATTATAAAATTGGTGATTTAGTCTGGTTATCCACTCATAATTTGAGAATTCCAGCATCCGCCAGGAAATTTAACCAATTATTTATCGGACCTTTTCCTATAACCAAAGTCATTAACCCTAACGCAGTAATGCTTAAACTACCCGATTCCTACAGGATACATCCATCTTTTCATGTGTCATTGCTCAAACCATATCGCTCAGTCAGATCAGAACCTGCACAGGCTCTGCAACCTCCCAAATCCCTTCATCCTGAGTTAGACTATGAGATATCTGAAGTCCTTGATTCCAGAGTTTTACATGGTAAGTTACAATATCTAATACATTGGAAGAGTTATCCACATGATGAGGATTCGTGGGAACCAGCTTCCAATTTGTCAGCACAATGCTTATTGTCATTGTTCCATAGACGGAATCTGGAACGGCCGTCACCTTGAACACCTGGAGGTTTTCTTTGAGTTGGGGACCTGTCATAAAACTTCCATGTAGGTATATCATATTAAGAGACCTGTACTGTTGCTTTAATGGAGCACTACTCCTACCTTTATAAGCAAGTAATATTCCTAAGCTCATTGCTTGTTATTGAATCCCTCCCACTTCTGGGAACCTGAGATTCCTACTCCTATTAAGCCGCACTATCGTAACCAGAAGTGTCAGCAGTCTCCTGTGATGTACTGCACATGCCGTGTCTCTCCTGAATTGGAAACCGCCCTCTCAGCTGTTGTTGCTTCGCGGTCAAACTCAGAGCAGCGTGAACCGAGCAGACATTCCCCTCCGCTACTGAACAAATAAGTAAGTACTTACCGAAGCGATATTCCTAGCTTAAGCTGATCTTGCCTACAGTCTGAATCTCTCTGAGACCGTTGAATACTATTATCGGAAGAACTGTTGTATCACTCTGGTGCTCACAGCTGTTTAGCATAATACCTTGGGCATCCTGTAAGGTACGATTGCACTTTCTTTGTATCTGATATCTGTTGAACTTTCTCTGAACTGTAACCCATTCATAGCATGTTCAATTCTGCTCATACATACCTATATCTTATTGTACATATGAGAGTAGTGACCCATTTACATTTTCTTGAGTCCACACTGCAAACTGAAGTTTTCTCATATATATATGATAAATATTTTGTGATCACAGATCCACAGTCTTGAGTTATAGTAGTATTAAGAACAGCTACTAAATCAGACAGTGGTAAAATAAATTGTTACTTGGTTTCCACCTTACATGTAAATAGTGTAAGGAAGATGCTAATGTTACACAATTACTACATAATATACACAAACATAGTTTAATCTGCACATTTGATTCTTCTTTCCAGTTACCAAGCAGTCATTACATGCAGATTTCTCTTTTTGTGTGTCCAATTTAAATGAGGTCACATCTGCACAGTAAAAAATATACCACATAAGTAGAATTGCAATTGCATCAACACTTAATTTAACATTCTTGTCTATTGTCTGTATCCTACTTTTTACATGACAAAACATGGTCACACATGGTACAAACCATTTGCCCACATTTTAAAGTGCCTTTTTGTAAACATGTATTGCCTATGGTAGTTTTTGATCATAATCTGCTGGGAGCTAGATAATTTATAATATTTTTACCTTTGCCAAACACAATTTCTGGCATATCCCCCAATAACTCCGACCTTTAAAATATTCCCATATTTTTTGACCACTTTCTTAATAATATAACCCGCTTCATTATAAATTGTAATTAATCTAGTTTGTTCCCTATGATCCTTCTTGAAGTTACTACTATATACATTTTTTCTTCCTTGCTCTTCACTCCTTCTGCATTTATATTAACCCATCTCTATCATAATATAGTGCTCTTAATTTGTCTTTATCTAAGATATCTAACTTGTATTCCTTATATAGAAACTTATTATACAACACTTGTGACTCAATTTCAAATTCTGTTAAGTTTTTACAGTTCCTTCTAATTTGTAGATATTGACCATATGGTACAATTTTTTTCCATCTTTGAAGGTGGCCACTATCAATGTTTATAAAGCTGTTTTTATCAGTTGGTTTTCTATAGTTACATACAGCTATCTTCTTATCATTTGCTATGAATAGCCCTAGATCAAGAAATTCAATCTGTGTCCTGGAATCTTTTTCCACAAACTTCAGATTGTACGTATTGTGATTAATGTATTAAATTAAGTTCTGAATACCATTTTCATTTCCCTTTTATAGAATGACAATATCATCTATGCACTAGAAATATTTAATTATATTATCCTTAAACTCATTGTTATTCCAATTATAGTAAATTTCAAAGTCATTCATATAAATGTTGGCATATGATGGGGCAAAAGTAGTCCCCATCACCGTGCCTCTAACTTGCCTTTAAAAAATTTTTCAAAAGTAAAATAATTATGTTCCAAAATAAATTGAATAGTCTATAATTAATCCACAATGTATTTGTGGAAAATTCCATCTGCCCAACTCTTCATGAACAGCTCTTATACCTCCCTGATAAGGGATGCACATGTGCAAAGAGGACAGATCGCAAGTGAGCCATATAAAATCATCTTCCCAAGCTATGCCTTCAAATTTACTAATGGTTTCCAGGGTGTCTTTGAGGTATGAATTATATTTTTTGCCAGTGGTTGAAGGTAAAAATGCACATATTTAGACAGATTCTCACATAAGAACCCTATCCCAGACATAATGGGTCTGCCAGGTGGATTGATAGGGTCCTTATGTATTTTAAGGAGGGTTGTAAAACATAGACATTCTTGGATTTCTCTCAAGTAAAAAATAAATTAATTGTTTAATATCTTATTTTCCTTAGCTTTACATAATAGACTATACATCTCCTTCTAATATTCATCTGTAGGATCCCCTTTAAGTATTGCATAATGCATATGTGTTTCTATCAACTAACAAATTACGAGCTTCTTTTAGATAATTTTGTTTATTTTGAATTACAGTGCCACCTCCTTTATCAGCAGCCCTTAATACCACGTTCTTGTTATTTATTAATTTATTTATTCAAATCCCTTTCAGAACTGTGATGCACAGTTGCAATGTGTGGTGTTATATGACCCTTTGCCAAAAAATATGTAAAAATCTCCTTTCAGAATAGTGATTCACAGCTAAAATTAGCAGCCTTCCAATTGCCAAAACCAATGACTAGCTCATACATGTCTGCTATTTCTAAACAAAGGGACCCTAAAAAGATTTTAAAATAATTTGAATTTTCATTGTACATGTTTTGTGTAAATAATGTTAGTGAGAACCCCAACATTTGCGAAAATTATCTTTTTTCCCTAATGGGAGCCTTGTTCTCATGCCGTGAGACACAGCAAAGCACCTAGCGCAGGGCAGGGGACAATTCGTGCACCATTTGGCAGCAAAATAAATATATATATATATATATATGTTTATGAATATATACATAGATATTTATGTGTTTATATGTGTATATACACATATTAACACATAAAAATATGTTTATATAAGCATATACATACATATATATTTATAGTGAAAGCACAGTCTCCATTCACCTAAATGTAAAAGCACTTTCAACGCAGTTTTTTCCAAACACCCCACATCCCCTCACCTTAACCTCTTATAACTTCTTTGTGCATAACATAGTAACATAATAGATGAGTTTGAAAAAAGACAGAAGTCCATCAAATTCAACCTATACAAATCTAAATATACTTGCAAAAAAGCTCCAGTTGAGCTTAAATTAATCCCATTAAAAAGGTGACCCATTTAACACAAGCAATCATTTACCTGAATTCTGTTTCTAGCAAGAAATTTTTAGAAAAAAAATAAAAATGCTAATCTTTATTTTTTACGTTAACTACTTTACACTTTCTTTTGGGGGAAATTGGGGCACATTTTTTTCATTAACCATTTATCTCTGGTTAATTGCACTAAGCACAAAGTAAAACTGCGAGCTCTTGGTAGCATTAACCAGCCACTTTAAAATAGCTCTCCGCTTGTAATCTAGCCCATCAAGCCCATAATGTTTATTTGTGCAGTTACACAATAACAAAAAATAAATTAACCCTTTGCCTGAACAGATCTAAAAATCCCCTTTCAGAGTTGTGATTTACAGCTGCAATTAGTTTCCTTTTAATTACCAACCCCAATGACAAATCCATACATGTCTACTATTTATAAACAAAGGGGATCCCACAGAAGCTTTTACAACCATTATGTATAAATAATTTCAGTGAGAGACCCAAAGTGGTCACATAAAATATGCCAAAATGGGCATAGAACAATACCTTGGCTTGTCTACTTTATAACTATTTATATAGTTTTGGGGGTCAGTTTTGAGAATTTGAGCCGTTGTGTCATTCCAAATGTGCCCTGCACCCTTTGCTATAACGTGTCTAAAAATCCTCTTTCAGAATTGTGGTGCGTAGGTGCAATTAGTGGCCTTCTGATTAACAAAAGCAATGTTAAAACCATAAATGTCTGCTAATTCTAAACACAAGGGATCCTATAGAAGCTTTTGCAAGTAGTTTTCTTATGGCTGCACAAGTTAAGTGTAAATAATTTCAGTGGGAAACCCAAAGTTTGTGTAAAAGTTAATGATTATTTTTATTTGATCGCATTTGGTACACATTTGACTGCAAACTGGTCACAATAAATAAGCCAAAATGGGCCAAGATCAGTACCTTGGGTTGCCTACTTTATAAATATATATATAGTATTGGTGGTAAATTTTGAGAATTTAAACAGTTATGTCATTCCAAATGGGCCCTGCACACTTTGCCATAACGTGTCTAAAAATCCTCTTTCAGAAGTGTGATGTGCAGGTGCACTTAGTGGGCTTCTGATTACCAAAACTAATGGTAAAACCATAAATATCTGTCTTATCACTGCCCAAGTTATGTGTAAATAATTTCCGTGTACATTCCAGTTTTGTATAAAAGTCAATGATTTTTTTTAAAATATTATTATATTTTGCCTACATCTGACTGCTAAATGGTTTAATGAAATTTGCCAAAATGGGCCTAGGACAATACGTTGGCTTGTCTTCTTTATAAATATACATCATTTGGGGTCAGTTTTGAGAATTTGGGCAGCTCTGCTATACCAAATGAGAGTTACCCCATTGCATCATTTTAGAACATTGTATACATAGCTGCAGAGAAAAACCTTAGCATTTAAAAAAAATAATGCAAAATATACACGTCTGAGCTCAGCTGAAACAGACGATGTCAATGAACAATTTTTGAGAATATTTTTCTCCAGGTTTTTGGGGCCTGTGATAATTAGTGTTTTATATACTTGTTTTACTTTTTTGGCTAAATTTACAATAATTTTATAATTCTGTGAATAAGTAGCTAGTTGAAACTGTTTCCACTAAAAGCTCCTTTTATGCCAAAAAAATATACTAAGGATTTATTTCTGTTTAAATTAGGTGATAGTAAAAATTATCTGGTACTTTGAGCAAGTTCTCTAAAATTTCTGGTAGGGAAGGGGTACATTTATTTTAAAATTTCTATAGTCACTTTTGGAAGTTGGATTTTTTTCCCCAGAACATATATTTTGCTTGAACGTGCACTTCTTTTGTATATAAACTGTGAGAGAAACCAATGATATGATTACTGATTTTTTGTTTGTTACAGCATATACAGTCTCCTATATTTATTATTTACCATATCTATAAAGAGTTCTCTTTCTTTTCGGAAATTGGGGGACATTTATTTCATTAACCAGAGATCTGACCTCTGGTTAATGAATTTGAGCGCAAAGTGCTACCGCGGGCTCGTGGTACCATTAACTAGCCACTTGTAAATACAAATTTGACCATTTATGGGTGCACATTAAAATTGTGCTCCACTTGTAATCTATCTCTTATTCTGCAACTGATTTGATAATTGTATTTCTTTAGCTTTAATTTTCCATTTGTTTTTAATGAGATATGCTTTGATCTACCCTTGAATAAATGCCTTCAATGATTCCCAGAAAATCTTAATTTTGTGTAGATATGAGTTATTAAAGTAACATGAGTTCCATTTGTTTAAAACAATTTTGAAAATACACACTAGACACCATATATCTTGGAAAATAAAAATTCCTCATATTCCTCTTTTGAAAAGCTCCAGTAAATATTTTTAATTTAATAATTGCATTATCTCATAAAATAATTTCTTTAATGTCTGTTTCTTTTTCTAGCCCTAACATGTTTTCCTCAATAAGAAAAAAGTTTATTCTTGAGATTACTTAATTAATTTTAGAATCACATGTGTACATTTTGCTATCTGGGTTATGCATACTCCAAATATCTTTAAGTTTTTAAAAAAATTCACAACACTTTTTCAGAGTTTTAGTTTCTGAATTATTATTCTTCTGATTTATGCATCTTAATCTGTTTATATTTGGATACATAGCCAAGTTAAAATCACCTGCAAAATAAGGTTCATTCTAGTATATTGTCGTAATTTAACTTGTAGTTTTTCCAAGAAGTTTTTCTCCGGTTTATTTGGGCCACAGATATTACATATTACTAATGGGAATCCTTCTACTTCCAGGTAAAATATAATGCATCTTTCTTCACTATCTATTTCTTGTGATAAAATATTATATTGTACATTTTTCTTCTTAGTTTTACAGGGGGTAGCTATAACCTTTCCTATCCAGTTTGGTTTAAGTTTAATAATTTCTTACTCTTGAAGATGTGTCACCTGAATCAGTACAAAGCCAGGTTTATATATTTTAAGTTGATTTATAATTCCTTTCCTTTTCATAGGGGAGGTAGTTCCACCAACATTCCATGATAATAATTTAATTAGATTTTTCATTTATAAGCATAAAACAAATTAAAAAAAGATACACAACACAGAGAGAAATGAACAGAAAAAATGGGGGAGAGGGTAGCCATTCTTTTCTACCCCACTATAAGGTGTTGGACCCCTTCTATGGCAGTCAACATCCATCGTTAAAAATGTAAATAGTAACAGAGGTTTGACCTTAACATTTCTATCATTTTGAACTGTACACTACATACCTTAACTAGATATTCATAAGCGGACTTAAAATTATCTAAAAAAACTGATCCCTCTTTAGATGTTAATTTGAGTTTGGCAGGGTAGATTTCTACAGGAGATATCCCAAAACTAACAGGGACAGACCCTTTTTAAGTCTGACCACATCTTACTGGATCCCCGCCATGTTTATCTGATCACCAATCTACCATCTCTCTTTAAATTCTCCATTAAAGAGAGCCACACAATCCCCTTCTATTGCAATCCATCTGCACAAACCCCCTATTGGTAATCCCCTTCTACAAAGTTCCATTTTGCTAACCTCTCCCCTCTTCTAACATCTTACTTCATAGATTTCAAAATGTTTTTGCTTAAATTAATTTTAATATTATTCAGCTTTATCCAGTGAACATCAACAGCTCCTTTTTCTTCTCAATCTTTGTACCATTCTTGTTCTTCCAAGGTCTTCTCACCAACATATACATCATTTTGGCCAATCATGATTAGTTATTTAGGTTAAATCAGAATTGTGTATGAACATACTAAATGTGAAATTAGAGCCTGTCCCCTGTTCATATAGGGAGGTTTACCAAGGGAGATGCAATGGTACTGTAAGGGTAATTACCCTTACCGGGTTGGAAGGACCAGTGTCAGCAAACACATCGACTACTGCTCTCCTTCTCGGCATCCCATGTGAATGGACCCAGACACTCCAGCTTGTCTTTAGCTGCTGCTGCAGCTTTTTAGACAAGCGGATGCTCTGCTTAGATTTAAAGGGGCCATGTCCCAATTACAGGAACTCCAACCTAGAGGACTGAGGTGTGGGATTTCCTTTAAAAAGCTCACCCAGCCCATCACCCTGGTCTGAGTTATTACTTCAAAACAAATGTGAGCGCTTAAGTGTGAAACACATTCAGGTAATTGTATATCTTATATATTATTCATTATTTGAATTGGTCTTATGTAACAGAAAAATAACACAAAAATAAGCTGCAAAATAACTGCAAAAGCCTATTGCTTGGAATATCACAATCTTTGACCCACCATGTACACCCGGTCACTGGGTATATTCATTAGTAAACACTTCCCTATACCCTCTTTAAGATGTAATTATTTGGAACCCTTGGTTTATACAAACATCGTTACCATTACATGTGTTGAGATTTAAGAGGTGTGCAGTAATTCGCAAAAAAGTTGTCTGTTTATCTCACCCGGTACTCCCGGTTCTTAGTGCATCACGCCAGATGTCAGATTTCTCTGATGTGGATGCTGCTACCTGTGCTGTGTGAAATTAGCATTAACAATGTCGCATTCTTACCCGGTACCTCCAGTTCCTGGATCCCAATTCCCAAATCCTAGAGAGGCTAGGATAAGAATAAAAGAATATCTATCTGACATAAGAAATGGCACCATCACTACACATCTAATTAACCATTTTTCAATGATCCATAATAAGAGAGCAGATAGCTTCAAGTGGACGATCATTGAACAGGTCAAACAAAAGAAAAGAGGAGGGATAAAGATGATATGCTGGCAGAAAGGGAAGCTTTCTGGATTTTTAGATTAAAAACCAGGGTCCCAACGGGACTAAATTCTTAATTTGATTTGATACATTTTTGGTAGCCTATTGATATAAGTCAAGGAATGGAAGTAAAAGAGTATATGTATACATACATACGTGTTAACATTTACTAAGGCCACCAATATTTAATTTTAAATTTAATTATTTTTTTTAATTTCTTTTTGAACGTTGTGTTCCTAATCCACAAGTCAATTTCAAAGTTGCTCCTGGGTCCTTCTATCAACCAAAACATTGATCACACTCACTAATAATTTGTATTATCAACATACTTCTACTCTTCCTAATTTTTAGATATCCATAGGATCAATAATTGGCATGAGACTTGTGAACATGATAAGCTTACTATAGAGCGAGGATCAAGACTGTATAAAAAAAGGGAATATATTGCAATATAAGAATATTGTAAATATATTGTATAATCCTGTTAATAGATATTGTGTTAGCACTTGTACCTGTAAGGAGCAATCTCTCCATAAGAGTTTGTGCACAATTGTACTCAACTCCATGAGCTGGCGTAAAATTGTTAAGAAATCACAGTGTTGTGTATGGTGGAGGATTAATCAATCAGCTAGCGAGTGTTATGTTTTAAATTAGCTCAAAGTACAGCTTTTTATATGGCTAGGAGTACGGCATAAAGCCAAAACGCGTCAGCCGTTTTTCACAAGCAGAGGAGATTGTTCATTCTTCCTTTAGATTGAATGTTTCACTTTTATGCAATTTATTAAATAAAGTGTTTTTATTTTAACCGCTAATCCGGTGCTCCCTAAAACTTTCTGACTTTCCATACTGAGTTACTACTTACCTGGTTCCTGTGTATGCTCACCTTGCTCCTGAGACCAAAGCATACTTACCTGGTTCCTGTGTATGCTCACCTTGCTCCTGAGATCAATCATACTTATCTGATACCTGTGTATGCTTATCTTGCTCCTGAGCCCAAAGCATACTTACCTGATACCTGTGTATGCTCACCTTGCACCTGAGACCAAGCATACTTACACAATACCTGTGTATGCTCACCTTGATCCTGAGACCAAGCATACTTACCTTGCTCCTGCATATGCTCACCTTGCTCTAGTGACTAAGCATACTTACTTTGCACCTACATATGCTCATCTAGTTCCTGAAAGCCAAGCAGAATAACCTGATACTGGTGTATGCTCACCTTGTTCCCGAAGCTGTGCCTGCTGTACCTATCTGGAATCCCTTGACAGTCTCACCAACAGTACCCACTGAGTATCCTGCACCTAATGAGAAACGTGTCTACCATATCATTGACAGCCCTCATTAAGCCAGCTGTGCCTGCTGTACCTATCTGGTTTCCTGTGACAGTCCCACCAACAGTAGCTGCTGGGTATCCTGTGCCTGCTGAGAAACTTGTGTCTACCATACCAGTAACAGCCCTCGTTAAACTAGCTGTACCTGCTGTACCTATCTGGTTTTCTGTGACAGTCCCACCAACAGTAGCTGCTGGGTATCCTGTGACTGCTGAGAAACTTGTGTCTACCAATTATCTCACCAACAGTAGCTGCTGGGTATCCTGTGATTGCTGAGAAACCTGTGTCTACCATACCAGTGACAGTCCTCATTAAACCAGCTGTGCCTGCTGTACCTATCTAGTATTCCTTTACAGTCTCACCAACAGTACCAGCTTGGTATCCTGTGCTGCCGAGAAACCTGTGTCTACCATATCAGTGACAGCCTTCTTCAAACCAGTTGTGCCCATCAGGTATTCTGTGTCAATCTCATGTTTTACTGCTCTTTTCTAATATCAGTGTCTATTGGATTTTATTAATGCAATAAGACTTAAGTGATTCTGATTTGCATAAGGCATTTACTGTGCTCTTCAATCTGAACTACCAACTGTCAGTAAAGCTTTCAAAAAGAGTTAACTACTAATATGAGGTGAGTGGGGAATAGAGTTGAACTGCTTTATCTTGATGTGGTGGATAGCTGCTTTTGTTTACTATTATCAACTTTTGTCTGCTTAAAAGCAGTTGTATGACAGCCAAAAATAGCTGTACAGCAAGTTTTAGGATTCACTTTCAGAAATGGGTCAGTAGGAGCATTGTGAATGTAAATTTTGATGCTAAAGTGCCCGGTTTTTAAAAATTCGATTAAAAACAGGGGCACTTTAATTCATCAAAATTTACATTTCACTCCTGTTGTGAAAAAAACTTACCTTTTAAACGTGACAGCAGCTCCAGCTTCCTCCAGTCGTCACAAGCCATTTCTGATGTCAGAAATGAGGATGGTCATCCTCCAATCACGGCTTCCCCCCCCCCGGGGGAATCAGTGTCTGATTCAACGCCGTGATTGGAGGAAGCTGGATTCCTCATTTTAGACCCAGGAAGAGGCATTGCAACGGGTGGAGGAAGCTGGAGCTGCTGTCAAGATAAAATGGTAAGTTTTTTTTCACAACAAGACTGAAATGTAAATTTTGATGAATTAAAGTGCCCCTGTTTTTAATACAATTTTTAAAAACCGGGCACTTTAGCATCAACATTTACATTCACTTTAACTGTGATAAACACAGGGTATTTTCACTATCATGTTATTGCATCTCCTGTAGGACCAGATTCACTAAAGTTCTCTGCTCAGGCAAGATTATCTAATCAGCTCTACTGGCACTATGATATCCTTTCAAAGATTCTCGAAACACACATGTTACAAATGTACTTTTCTAATAGGAATTCCATACATTTCCCCATTTAAAGAAGACTTTGAGGTGAAGAGATTATGAGAATTGGGCCCACAGAAAGAACAGATGGTTGTATTCTGAAATAATCTAAAGTGAATGCTGACCCTCTATTATTACTTATTAAAAGGTTGTCACTATAGTAGGGCAATGCTTTTTGATTGTGAAAATATGCCTTTAATGCTTAATGCATGTAGCATTACATAGAAACTAGATCTTTTTCTTACTCAATAGATTTCTGTCTACTAAGTTCACTTTCCACAGGTCAAATTGATCCTCTTTACCATAGCTGCAGGCATTTATCCTCACAATATAAAAATTTCTGACAATTATCTTACTTCAAATAGAGTGTTCATGAAGCTGTTGCTAATGAGGCAATTTAAAAGCTGCATAAATGTCAAAGTACAGGGTGGACACCTCCTGATAAATTTAGAAATTAATATGTACCATAGCACTATTCATTTTAGTAATGGAATGCTTTAAGGTCACCATGCTGTGATAACTAAAAATATAATCTAAATATAGTGAGTAATGAAACCCATCAAGTAGGCTTTGCTTGGAAATAACGCCACAGTACAAAACTGAGGCTAGCAGAGCTTTTATTTTTACTTTGTTGACTGTAAATTATTTTTCATCTCTCCTGAGATGATTATTTCTCACATTCTATGCTTTTAACACTTAAAACTCATTGATGCAGACTTTTTTCACAATGACTAAAATGTGTGATAGCTTAGTTTAATATAACTGGGTAAGACTTTTGCACAGGTGATTTTGCATGAACATTTTTTATTAGTGCTCAAACTTTCTAAATCAACATCAAAAGCCCCCTTTTAAAATTAGGAATATTGAAAGCAGATATTTAATATCAAGCTGTCAAAATACTTTATTCTCAATCAATTTCTGCTTTTCAAAATATCTTGTCCTATGCATAAATTTCAATATAAATATTGTAAAAACACTACTAATTTTGGTTGTTAAACAGATCACCATAAGCATATAATGGAGTAATAAAAGGGTATATTACACTGGCGCAGTGCCAGTGTGGGTGTAGTCAGGGGTGTGGTCACGGAGTGTGGAGATTACGGTCCTTTTAAAGTAGTAGCTTTGTTGTGCGTAATGTTTTGTGGATACTCTACCCTTCCTCTGTCAACAACAAGTGAATCACAACATTTAAATAGACCATAACACCCCCCACTAGTGAAAAAGGCACCATTACTTTGTCATCGCAACCCATACACAACATGAGCAAATAAATTATTCATCTAAATCTCAGATTCTAAATAATGCCAAACATCAAACATAATTATCATTTTTATAAAACAGTGAAAAGCTTATACATCACACAATTTAATATCTGCAGTGTAATATGTGGTTTATGTATCTAATTAACCCCTTAACGACCGAGGACGTGCAGGGTACGTCCTCAAAAAAAGGCAGTTAATGCCTGAGGACGTACCCTGCACGTCCTCGGTGTGGAAAGCAGCTGGAAGCGATCCTGCTCGCTTCCAGCTGCTTTCCGGTTATTGCAGTGATGCCTCGATATCGAGGCATCCTGCAATAACCATTTGTAGCCATCCGATGCAGAGAGAGCCACTCTGTGGCCCTCTCTGCACCGGACATTAACGGCTACGTTTGAGGGTGGATAGGAGCCGGTGTGGGAGGCGGGTGGCGGCCATCGATGGCCCCGGATGATGCTGAGGGGGGCGGGATCGGGGGCGGGAATGCCCGGGGGGCGCGCACGGGCGCGCGCGCGTGCACGGGGGGTGGGGGCGGGCGCGTGCACGGGAGGGAGCGGGTGGGAACCGCTGCACTACAGAAAAAGTACCATTAAAATTTACTAAAAAGGGGAAATAAAGTTGGCAGTAAAAAGATCAGGCAGGTGGTGGGGGTTGGTCTGTGGGGGGGGGGAAGCTACACCACAGAAACTAAAAATAAAAAAAAAAAAAAAAACGTTTTATTTTGCAAAATGGGTACTGGCAGACAGCTGCCAGTACCCAAGATGGCCCCCAATAAGGCAGATGGGGAGGATTAGAGAGCTGTTTGGGGGGATCAGGGAGGTTGGGGGCTAAGGGGGGATGCTACACCCCCAGCATATGTAAATATGCTTTAAAAAAATAAAAATAAAAATAAAAAAACCTTTTATTTTAGTACTGGCAGACTTTCTGCCAGTACTTAAGATGGCGGAGACAATTGTGGGGTGGGGGAGGGAAGGGAGCTGTTTGGGAGGGATCAGGGGGTCTGATGTGTCAGGTGGGAGGCTGATCTCTACACTAAAGCTAAAATTAACCCTGCAAGCTCCCTACAAACTACCTAATTAACCCCTTCACTGCTAGCCATAATACACGTGTGATGCGCAGCAGCATTTAGCGGCCTTCTAATTACCAGAAAGCAACGCCAAAGTCATATATGTCTGCTATTTCTGAACAAAGGGGATCCCAGAGAAGAATTTACAACCATTTGTGCCATAATTGCACAAGCTATTTGTAAATAATTTCAGTGAGAAACCTAAAATTGTGAAAAATTCAACGTTTTTTTAAATTTGATCGCATTTAGCGGTAAAATGGTGGCATGCAATATACCAAAATGGGCCTTGATCAATACTTTGGGTTGTCTGCTACACTACACTAAAGCTAAAATTAACCCTATAAGCTCCCTACAAGCTCCCTAATTAACCCCTGCACTACTGGGCATAATACACGTGTGGTGCGCAGCGGCATTTAGCGGCCTTCTAATTACCAAAAAGCAATGCCAAAGCCATATATGTCTGCTATTTCTGAACAAAGGGGATCCCAGAGAAAAATTTACAACCATTTATGCCATAATTGCACAAGCTGTTTGTAAATAATTTCAGTGAGAAACCGAAAGTTTGTGAAAAAGTGAACGACTTTTTGTATTTGATCGCATTTGGCGGTGAAATGGTGGCATGAAATATACCAAAATTGGCCTAGATCAATACTTTGGGATGTCTTCTAAAAAAATATATATACATGTCAAGGGATATTCAGGGATTCCTGAAAGATATCAGTGTCCCAATGTAACTAGCGCTAGTCTTGAATAAAATGGTTTGGAAATAGCAAAGTGCTACTTGTATTTATGGCCCTATAACTTGCAAAAAAAAGCAAAGAACATGTAAACATTGGGTATTTCTAAACTCAGGACAAAATTTAGAAAATATTTAGCATGGGTGTTTTTTTGTGGTTGTAGATGTGTAACAGATTTTGGGGGTCAAAGTTAGAAAAAGTGTTTTTTTTCTATTTTTTTCTCATATTTTATAAAAAAAATTATAATAAATTATAAGATATGATGAAAATAATGGTATCTTTGGAAAGTCCATTTAATGGCGAGAAAAACGGTATATAATATGTGTGGGTACAATAAATGAGCAAGAGGAAAATTACAGCTAAACACAAACACCACAAAAATGTAAAAATAGCCTTGGTCCCAAACGGACAGAAAATGGAAAAGTGCTGCGGTCATTAAGGGGTTAAGGAACAGAACTTAATACTGATAAGCCATTAATACAACATTGAATAAAATAAGTAAAAAAGAAACACATACCTTCTAAAGCTGTGTAAGAGGCTACTCTATACCATAATGCAGGAAGATTACAGCCAAAATGCTATTCTGCATGAAGTAAAGCAAGATCCACGCCAAAAATCCTGCCTGCACTTCCTGGTCATACCCACATTATTCCCCTAAAGGTGTATCATCGGTGATGTTACCAGGGGGCGGGGGGTGTAAATTCCTAGAAAAATAAACCAAGTAGCACTACAAAATTAAAAAAATTCTATGCTGCTCACTCAGCCTGTATTACTAAATGTGAGCTTTGAAGGACACAAATGTTAAGCTAAGCAGGGCTGTATGTAACAAAGTACCAGCATCCAACTATGCTGGAGAGCCACAGCCACAGACTGACAGTCCAGTCATTTTGAATAATGTGTCCGGGTTTCAGGTGGTCTGAAACCTGGACACATGATTTGAAACCTGGAGATGGCAACCCTACTGGGACAGAATGAACAACCGGGTGGGACACTGGGATGGTGCCTCCAAACAAGAACAATCGCAGTCAAAGTGGGGCTTCTGGTAAGCCTAATATTAAATAACTTTAGAAAAGCCTTTATAATGATCTACAAAAAAAAAGAAGTAGATTTTAAAGTAATTTGAAGAAAAAAAAGTATTTATAGGTCCATTAAATAACGTAGAATTACATAATAAAAAGCCAATGAATATCATTTAATTTCAAATGAGTAGTACAATATTTTCTGACAAATTTCAATGCCTGCCTCATGCACCATGTGACAGCCATAAGCCAATCACAAAACACCCACACATGTATATATATATATATATATATATATATATATATATATATATATATACATATACTGTGAACTCTTTCACACGATCAGTAGGAGTAGGTGCCTTCAAATGTGTTTATATTAAAGGATTGTGCACATTTTGATAATAAAGTAAATTGGATTATTTAAAAATTATTTTAAATTGCATGATGTAAGATCTAATAGAGCGGCCGGAGCTGTGCTGTCCTTACTGGGTGCCTGCTACTGCTTGTTCAGAACTGTGCTATGTGTGAGGGTGCTCTGGTGGTTCGAAGAGCTAAGAGCCACATTGCTCAAGTCCATAGGAGGTCCAAGTGTGCTAATGGAGTTGGATCTGCTCATGCAGGAGCCAGGGGCAGGAGCCAGCTCCTTGAAGTATTTTGTGTTCATCTGGTCTTTCATTTAAAGGTATAGTGCAGCAATTAGCACTCCTTTATGCCCTTGGATTTGTAATGACCTGTGCCCTTGCTTTTGGCACTAAGTCTGCATGGAAGGTGTTAAAAGACAAATTTAGACTACAATTCAGTGCTTGGTTATTCTAGTGTACTGTATACTACAAAACATTCATGTTCCTGGCCTGTCTTCCTGTTAACAAACCTTGCAAAGTTTCTGGAACACACTGTTTTACCATCCTGATGAGTTACTAGTTTTATGGGCTGACTTTCTGTCTTTTGAACCCTGGAACAGTACCTGGATTTACGTGATTGTTTTTTCCTTCGGCTCTTACACCTGATTTTTGACTGAACCTCTGGTTTTTTACCCCTGGCTTGTTTCTGGACTACTCTATTAAACTGCTCACTGTAAGGAGCTATTTGATCTCTTATACATGCCCTATATGAATCATGAAAGTTTAAAGTGATGGTAAACTCTTTTAGTTGTAAAAGACATATTTATATTGTTATTGTTATGTAAGATCAAACCGCATTATTATTTTTTCATTTTCTAATGTAAATTATAAGTAATATTCCTCATATTTTGTTATCATGTTTGCAACGCAGCTCCCCGCCTCGCTCCGCCCCTCTTACATGCCCGTTACCACACTTTCTGTTTAGTCCTCTCTCCTCCCTCTCCTTACGTCATCTTGAGTGATCGTTCACAATATTATATTACTAAACGCATGTGCATTCGTTTCCCTGACGTCTAGGAAGTAAACATTGACTCGTGACAGTCAATTTTTACTTTTCACATTGGTAACACTCACTTGGTGTCTATCGGGTGTTTGAGCGATCTTGACCACGGTTATTATTTGCAATAATAATATTGATCTTTCTATATTGGTAATAAATAATCTATTTTAATAATATAAATTATGTTTTATTATCTAATTATGATCGATTCTCTACATAAAACTAATGCCAATCGTTTTTATAACAACGTAAAATACAATGTACATAAACTTTTTTATTTCTGAAGCATCTAAATAAATATGTAAATTGAATGTTATAATATTTCAAAATTAGATATGTTATTCTACAGGGAGTGCAGAATTATTAGGCAAATTAGTATTTTGACCACATCATCCTCTTTATGCATGTTGTCTTACTCCAAGCTGTATAGGATCGAAAGCCTACTACCAATTAAGCATATTAGGTGATGTGCATCTCTGTAATGAGAAGGGGTGTGGTCTAATGACATCAACACCCTATATCAGGTGTGCATAATTATTAGGCAACTTCCTTTCCTTTGGCAAAATGGGTCAAAAGAAGAGTAACATAATAATGAAAGAATAAAGCGATTAACCTGTAGTGTATAGTTTGAATATGACATCTATTTGTCTGATATAAAGTATGGCCGATTATTAGGTTTATTGTCAAAACAGAGATTACCATTGGTTTTCACAACCTAACACCCGGTTGATAGAACACCATGATCACAGCGGGTTAGGTTAGGTTGCTAATCTTGATTCTATTGAATCAAGAGACCATACGTCACATTTGAATTGCCCTTAGCAACCAGACACGTCATTCCTGGTTACTCCAATAGGAGATAATTAGTAGCATACACCCACTGAGACTTAGTAAAATCATTAAGGAACATTTTACGAAAACCAGATATACTAGTAACATAGTAACATAGTAACATAGTAGATAAGGTTGAAAAAAGACTGAAGTCCATCGAGTTCAACCTATACAAATCTAAAATACTTACAAAAAGCTCCAGTTAAGCTTAAATAACCCCATTAAAATGTGACCCATTTAATACTAGCAATCATATCCATGACTTTTGTTTATATACAGAAATTTATCCAGACTATTTTTAAATGTATCTATGGTATTGGCATTCACTACCTCCTTTGGTAATGAGTTTTAGTAAGTGACTAAAGTTTGTGAGAGCATAATAATGTATTACAACAATAGTCTCATATATACACATCTTTTAATCTGAGAATAATGAAACAATTAGAAAGGAATTTTTCGTAAGAATAAAAAATAAATCTTGATAGTGTGGCTACTCTCTGAAATGAGATATATAGTATCTACAAATATAAAATGAGTTGATTGTAGACTTAAAGAAAGAGATAGTATAAGGATTAATGTGTACAATCTTTAAATGAGACTTGAGTAACTGAATAGGTATGATATCGGTAGGGGTATTCAAATGAATGTCAATGTTATTTTGTATGCTGTGTGTTAGCTTTACAATCGTTATGACAGTTTGAAATTTGTATTTGCTTATACTGCATATATTGATAGTGGATAAATGTTCACAAAGAATGTTGCAAGAGGCGACTAAATTTGACACTGCTTATAAGAAAAATGTTGCTATAGGTTATATGTTAACATATGCTGCATTGACATGAATGTGTTTGCAAACACCTGTGATCATGTGACTAATTAAGAGAGATTAGGGTGGAGGTGGAGTACTGGTTTGGGCTGGTATCATCAAAGATGAGCTTGTGGGGCCTTTTCCGGTTGAGGATGGAGTCAAGCTCAACTCCCAGTCTTACTGCCAGTTTCTGGAAGACACCTTCTTCAAGCAGTGGTACTGGAAGAAGTCTGCATCCTTCAAGAAAAACATGATTTTCATGCAGGACAATGCTCCATCACACGCGTCCAAGTACTCCACAGCGTGGCTGGCAAGAAAGGGTATAAAAGAAGAAAATCTAATGACATGGCCTCCTTGTTCACCTGATCTGAACCCCATTGAGAACCTGTGGTCCATCATCAAATGTGAGATTTACAAGGAGGGAAAACAGTACACCACTCTGAACAGTGTCTGGGAGGCTGTGGTTGCTGCTGCACGCAATGTTGATGGTGAACAGATCAAAACACTGACAGAATCCATGGATGGCAGGCTTTTGAGTGTCCTTGCAAAGAAAGGTGGCTATATTGGTCACTGATTTGTTTTTGTTTTGTTTTTGAATGTCAGAAATGTATATTTGTGAATGTTGAGATGTTATATTGGTTTCACTGGTAAAAATAAATAATTGAAATGGGTATATATTTGTTTTTTGTTAAGTTGCCTAATAATTATGCACAGTAATAGTCACCTGCACACACAGATATCCCCCTAAAATAGCTATAACTAAAAACAAACTAAAAACTACTTCCAAAACTATTCAGCCTTGATATTAATGAGTTTTTTGGGTTCATTGAGAACATGGTTGTTGTTCAATAATAAAATTAATCCTCAAAAATACAACTTGCCTAATAATTCTGCACTCCCTGTAATTAGATTTGGATGTTATCTAATTCTTGATTCTAATTCTATAGGCAAATTCAGTCTGACTTTTCTATTTGAATATCTCTCTCACTGTGTATATATATATATATATATCTATATATATATGTATATATATATATATATATATATATATATATATATATGTAGCTATATATACATATATATATTTATATCTCTCTATCTATATATATATATATATATATATGTCTATATATCTGTATATATAGATAAAAATAGATATATATCTAGATATATATATATATAGAGATAGATATATATAATTATATATATATATATATATATATATATATAATTTTATATATATCTATATAAATATAAACATATATATAGATAGATAGATAGATATATATATAGATATAAGGAAATAGAGAAGGCGCCACATAGCATAATTCCGGATATTATATCAGATTTTATAATTGTAGTTCAGAACCACTCACGTGTAAAAAAGCACCAAGATGTGGTGCTGGCTAGGCAGATCGAAACCTCAGAGTTGTCCGGTAAACTCTCCTCTTAGGCAAAGACTCCAAAAAGTCAAAAAATGGTATTCACCAAACAGGCTAGCAGTCAGGAAGGCACCGTCCCGCCTCCAGCAGAGGTATAAAATGACTCCAAAAGAGTATCCAAGGAGAAACAAAGTAGCAAGTTGTATATATTAAAAGTGTTTATTGCAACACATTAAAAACACAGCAACGCGTTTCTCAGTATCATGTACTGTTTCATCAGGCTGAATAAAACTATACAACATTTGCTACTTAATATACTCTATACTAACCAATAAAAAGCTGTTTAGTGTACACACCCTAATCTCTCTTAATTAGTCACATGATCACAGGTGTTTGCAAACACATTCATGTCAATGCAGCATATGTTAACATATAACCTATAGCAACATTTTTCTTATAAGCAGTGTCAAATTTAGTCGCCTCTTGCAACATTCTTTGTGAACATTTATCCACTATCAATATATGCAGTATAAGCAAATACAAATTTCAAACTGTCATAACGATTGTAAAGCTAACACACAGCATACAAAATAACATTGACATTCATTTGAATACCCCTACCGATATCATACCTATTCAGTTACTCAAGTCTCATTTAAAGATTGTACACATTAATCCTTATACTATCTCTTTCTTTAAGTCTACAATCAACTCATTTTATATTCGTAGATACTATATATCTCATTTCAGAGAGTAGCCACACTATCAAGATTTATTTTTTATTCTTACGAAAAATTCCTTTCTAATTGTTTCATTATTCTCAGATTAAAAGATGTGTATATATGAGACTATTGTTGTTATACATTATTATGCTCTCACAAACTTTAGTCACTTACTAAAACTCATTACCAAAGGAGGTAGTGAATGCCAATACCATAGATACATTTAAAAATAGTCTGGATAAATTTCTGTATATAAACAAAATTCATGGATATGATTGCTAGTATTAAATGGGTCACATTTTAATGGGGTTATTTAAGCTTAACTGGAGCTTTTTGTAAGTATTTTAGATTTGTATAGGTTGAACTCGATGGACTTCAGTCTTTTTTCAACCTTATCTACTATGTTACTATGTTACTATGTTACTAGTATATCTGGCTTTCGTAAAATGTTCCTTAATGATTTTACTAAGTCTCAGTGGGTGTATACTACTAATTATCTCCTATTGGAGTAACCAGGAATGACGTTTCTGGTTGCTAAGGGCAATTCAAATTTGACGTATGGTCTCTTGATTCGATAGAATCAAGATTAGCAACCTAACCTAACCCGCTGTGATCATGGTGTTCTATCAACCGGGTGTTAGGTTGTGAAAACCAATGGTAATCTCTGTTTTGACAATAAACCTAATCATCGGCCATACTTTATATCAGACAAATAGATGTCATATTCAAACTATACACTACAGGTTAATCGCTTTATTCTTTCATTATTATGTTACTCTTTCTATGTGTGTCAAATTTAGTTTCTATTGAAATGGACACATACATGACAGAAATAGCAAAACAAAAATAAAAAATAAAAATCCCATTATATTGTTGAATATTATTTAGTGTGTTATTTCGTTTTTATATTATTTTGTTTTTATATTATGATCTAATTATATGTGTGAAAGTGAAAACTAAATGCATCTCTTTGCATATATTATTATTTTTTATAATTTAGATTATTTTTTATTTGTTATTTGTTTTTTATATATAAATAGTTCATATCTAAACATTAATATATGAACCCATAATAGTGCCATAATAGTGCAGTCCATGTGCTTAAATAATATAACTTAAATAATAAAACTTAAAAATAAAATGCTTATATAAAAGAGCTCTGTGATAATAATTTTTAAGTGTTTAATTCTTTATGGCCTAGATTTAGAGTTTTGTCGGTAACGACCCGCGTAGCTAACGCTGGCTTTTTTCTGGCCGCACCTTTTAAATACCTCTGGTATTGAGAGTTCACTGAATGGCTGCGTTAGGCTCCAAAAAGGGAGCGTACAGGCATATTTAACGCCACTGCAACTCTCGATACCAGAGTTGCTTATGGAAGCGGCCAGCTTCAAAAACGTGCTCGTGCACGATTCCCCCATAGAAAACAATGGGGCTGTTTGAGCTGAAAAAAAACCTAACACCTGCAAAAAAGCCGCGTTCAGCTCCTAACACAGCCCCATTGTTTGCTATGGGGAAACACTTCCTACGTCTGCACCTAACACTCTAACATGTACTCCGAGTCTAAACACCCCTAACCTTACACTTATTAACCCCTAATCTGCCACCCCGCTATCGCTGACCCCTGCATATTATTATTAACCCCTAATCTGCCGCTCCGTAAACCGCCGCTACTTACATTATCCCTATGTACCCCTAATCTGCTGCCCTAACATCGCCGACCCCTATATTATATTTATTAACCCCTAATCTGCCCCCCACAACGTCGCCTCCACCTGCCTACACTTATTAACCCCTAATCTGCCGAGCGGACCGCACCGCTATTATAATAAAGTTATTAACCCCTAATCCGCCTCACTAACCCTATAATAAATAGTATTAACCCCTAATCTGCCCTCCCTAACATCGCCGACACCTAACTTCAAACATTAACCCCTAATGTGCCGACTGGAGCTCACCGCTATTCTAATAAATGTATTAACCTCTAAAGCTAAGTCTAACCCTAACACTAACACCCCCCTAAGTTAAATATAATTTAAATCTAATGAAATTAATTAACTCTTATTAAATAAATTATTCCTATTTAAAGCTAAATACTTACCTGTAAAATAAACCCTAATATAGCTACAATATAAATTATAATTATATTATAGCTATTTTAGGATTTATATTTATTTTACAGGTAACTTTGTATTTATTTTAACCAGGTACAATAGCTATTAAATAGTTAAGAACTATTTAATAGCTAAAATAGTTAAAATAATTACAAAATTACCTGTAAAATAAATCCTAACCTAAGTTACAATTAAACCTAACACTACACTATCAATAAATTAATTAAATACAATACCTACAATTATCTACAATTAAACCTAACACTACACTATCAATAAATTAATTAAATACAATATCTACAAATAAATACAATTAAATAAACTAACTAAAGTACAAAAAATAAAAAAGAACTAAGTTACAAAAAATAAAAAAATATTTACAAACATTAGAAAAATATTACAACAATTTTAAACTAATTACACCTACTCTAAGCCCCCTAATAAAATAACAAAGACCCCCAAAATAAAAAAATGCCCTACCCTATTCTAAATTACAAAAGTTCAAAGCTCTTTTACCTTACCAGCCCTGAAGAGGGCCCTTTGCGGGGCATGCCCCAAAGAATTCAGCTCTTTTGCCTGTAAAAAAAAACATACAATACCCCCCCAACATTACAACCCACCACCCACATACCCCTAATCTAACCCAAACCCCCCTTAAATAAACCTAACACTAAGCCCCTGAAGATCTTCCTACCTTGTCTTCACCATGCCAGGTATCACCGATCGTTCCAGGCTCCGAAATGTTCATCCAAGCCCAAGCGGGGGCTAGACATCCATCATCAGATGGCTGAAGAAGTCCAGAAGAGGGTCCAAAGTCTTCATCCTATCCGGGAAGAAGAGTAGATCCGGACCGGCAACCATCTTCTTCCAAGCGGCATCTTCTATCTTCATCCGATGAGGACCGGCTCCATCTTGAAGACCTCCATCGCGGATCCATCCTTCTTCTCCGACGACTTCCCGACGAATGACGGTTCCTTTAAGGGACGTCATCCAAGATGGCGTCCCTCGAATTCCGATTGGCTGATAGGATTCTATCAGCCAATCGGAATTAAGGTAGGAAAATTCTGATTGGCTGATGGAATCAGCCAATCAGAATCAAGTTCAATCCGATTGGCTGATTCAATCAGCCAATCAGATTGAGCTCGCATTCTATTGGCTGATCGGAACAGCCAATAGAATGCAAGCTCAATCTGATTGGCTGATCGGATCAGCCAATCGGATTGAACTTGATTCTGATTGGCTGATTCCATCAGCCAATCAGAATTTTCCTACCTTAATTCCGATTGGCTGATAGAATCCTATCAGCCAATCGTAATTCGAGGGACGCCATCTTGGATGACGTCCCTTAAAGGAACCGTCATTCGTCGGGAAGTCGTCGGAGAAGAAGGATGGATCCGCGATGGAGGTCTTCAAGATGGAGCCGGTCCTCATCGGATGAAGATAGAAGATGCCGCTTGTAGGAATTGTATTTCATTTATTTATTGATAGTGTAGTGTTAGGTTTAATTGTAGATAATTGTAGGTATTTTATTTAATTTATTTATTGATAGTGTAGTGCTAGGTTTAATTGTAACTTAGGTTAGGATTTATTTTACAGGTAAATTTGTAATTATTTTAACTATTTTAGCTATTAAATAGTTCTTAACTATTTAATAGCTATTGTACCTGGTTAAAATAAATACAAAGTTGCCTGTAAAATAAATATAAATCCTAAAATAGCTATAATATAATTATAATTTATATTGTAGCTATATTAGGGTTTATTTTACAGGTAAGTATTTAGCTTTAAATAGGAATAATTTATTTAATAAGAGTTAATTTATTTCGTTAGATTTAAATTATATTTAACTTAGGGGGGTGTTAGGGTTAGGGTTAGAATTAGCTTTAGGGGTTAAAAAATTTATTAGAGTAGCGGTGAGCTCCGGTCGGCAGATTAGGGGTTAATACTTGAAGTTAGGTGTCGGCGATGTTAGGGAGAGCAGATTAGGGGTTAATACTATTTATTATAAGGTTATTGAGGCAGGAGTGAGGCGGATTAGGGGTAAATAACTTTATTATAGTAGCGGTGAGATCCGCTCGGCAGATTAGGGGTTAATAAGTGTAGGCAGGTGGAGGCGACGTTGAGGGGGGCAGTTTAGGGGTTAATAAATATAATATAGGGGTCGGCGGTGTTAGGGGTAGCAGTATAACGTAGGTGGCGGTCGGCAGATTAGGGGTTAAAAAAATGTAATCGAGTGGCGGCGATGTGGGGGGACCTCGGTTTAGGGGTACATAGGTAGTTTATGGGTGTTAGTGTACTTTAGAGTACAGTAGTTAAGAGCTTTATGAACGGCGTTAGCCCAGAAAGCTCTTAACTACTGACTTTTTTCTGTGGCTGGAGTTTTGTCGTTAGATTTCTAACGCTCACTTCAGACACGACTCTAAATACCGGAGTTAGAAAGATCCCATTGAAAAGATAGGAAACGCAATTGACATAAGGGGATCTGCGGTATGGAAAGTTGCGGCTGAAAAGTGAGCGTTAGACCCTTTCCTGACTGACTCCAAATACCGGCGGTAGCCTAAAACCAGTGTTAGGAGCCTCTAACGCTGGTTTTCACGGCTACCGCCAAATTCTATATCTAGGCCTAAGTGTTTAATCCAGCACTATATAACACATAATGTGTGAATATCTGAAGGACAATTATGTCCTTGTGAAATAATTTATATACACTAGTTTTGTTTAACTTAATAAATGAAGTGCTTTCTTCCAATAACTTGTGAATTGTTTAGTGTGTGTCAAAAGCTACCAAATCCATGTTCATATTTAAACCATTGGGATATAGTGTTCCCAATTGGTAAATCCAAAAAGTCTCACGTTGGCATAATCTGTTGTACCTATTGTATAGGCTAGAAGGAGGAATATATTTTATAGGTAAAATAGAAAAGATGTTCAAATTACCTTGGTGTATAGAATGACAATGTTTAGGAACACTATGGTTTTTTATTTTATTTTTCATATTTCTATAGTGTTCGTTCCATCTGGTTCTAACTATTCGGCAGGCACGCCCTATGTACTGAATTCCACATAATTTGCATGACAAAAGATATACCACATAAGAGGATGCACATGTCAAGTGATCCTGTATAGAAAAACTAATTCCTGTGGTATAAGATGTAAAATTAGTAGTTCCTATTTCAATAAATTTACACATTCTGCAGCTCTTGTATTTACATTTATAAATCCCTTTCTTCTTGTTGCTATTTAGTTCCTTTTTAATATTTGTCAGAGATCCTTGGATCTTTCTAGGTGCCAAGTTGTTAGTATTAGTATTTTTAACATTAGTTACAACCTTACTGGGAGCTAGTAAGTTCTTAAGTGTGGGTGCCCGTCTATATACACATTTAGGTTTCTCTTCTAAATTCTTACTAAGTATTGGATCTCTCATCAATATGCCCCAATGTTTTTTTAATTATAGTATTAATTAGTTTGTGATTAGTATTGTATTGTGTTATAAACATGCTAGAGTTACTTTTATTTGAATTTAGATTTTCTTTGTTTTTATCATTAGTTGATTTCTTTTGAAAGTAATTATCCCTATTATCAGTTTTAGCTCTTGCGTAGCTTTTCTCTACTAGCTCTCTTGGATATCCTTTTTCCATAAATCTTTCAATCAAAGTTTGGCTTTGCATATTAAAGTCACAGATGTTATTACAATTCTGTCTTAATCTTTTAAACTGTCCATAGGGGACATTTCTCTTCCAAGGTAGATAGTGGTTACTAGAAAATTCTAAGTAACTATTACAGCCTACGTTTTTGAAATGATTTTTTGATTCAATCTTACCATCCTTGGATAATGTTAAATGTAGATCCAAAAAGACTACAGATTCAATTTCTATAGAACTAAGGAAGGTGAGTCCCATACTATTGGTATTAAGATGTTGTATGAAAGATTCTGCTAGGGAAACCTCACCATTCCATAAAATAATCAGGTCATCAATGTACCGCCCATAGAACACCAGGTTTGCCCCATAGTTAGAGTCATAGATGTACTCTCGTTCAAATTTGCTCATATATAAATTAGCAAAACTAGGGGCAAACCTGGTGCCCATGGCGGTACCCCATGTCTGTAAATAATATTCATCTTGAAAAAGAAAATAATTTTGCTCCAAAATAAAAGAAATGAATTGTAAAATAAATTGTTTTTGTAATTGTGGCATGTAAATGTCATTTTTAAAATATAAATATATATAGAGATAGATAGATATATATAATTATATATATATATATATATATATATATATATCTATATAAATATAAACATATATATATATATATATATAGAGAGAGAGAGAGAGAGATTCTTTTTTACTAATGAAAAATATATTTATATATATATAAATATATATATATATATATAATTCTAAAAATTTTTTTTTAAATGATTCATCAATTCAAGTATTATTACACTAGTCCTAAAGCCCTTTCAGACGCGCCATTTTTTGCAATTCTGTGGTCCCACCCATTGCTTTCTCTCCATACCACTTTCTTTAGCTTTCTCTCCCTACCCCCATCTCTTTTGCGCTCTTTCTCCCCCTATCTTATCAACTCTCTCTCTCCCCCATCTCATTTGCGCTCTCTCTTTCCCCCCTTTCTTTTGCGCTCTCTCTCTCCCTCTCTATCTCTCCTCTCTCTCTATCTCCCCTCTCTCTTTCTCTCTCTCCCTTCTCTCTCTCCTTCTCCCCCCTCTCTCTCCATCTCCCCCCTCTCTCTCTCCCCCCTCTCTCTCTCCATCTCCCCTCTCTCTCTTCCCCCTCTCTCTCCCGTCTCTCTCTCTCTCTCTCTCCACTCTCTATCTCTTGCTACCCTATCTATTTCTCTCTTCCCTCTCTCTTTCTCTCTCCCCTCTATCTTTCTGTCTACCCTCTCTCTCTCCTTCTCCCCTCTCTCTCTAATCTCTCTCTTCCCTCTTTATCTCCTCTCTCTCCCCTCTCTCTCTACTCTCTCCCCTCTCTTTCTCTTCTCTCTCTCAAATTCTCTCTCTCTTCCCTCTCTCCACCTCTCTCTCCCCCTCTCTCTCTACCCCCCTCTCTCTCTCTCTCTATACCCCCTCTCTCTCTCTCTCCATCTCCCCTCTCTCTATCCCCTCTCTCTCTCCATCTCCCCTCTCTCTATCCCCCTCTCTCTCTCTCTCCATCTCCCCTCTCTCTCTCCCTCTCTCTCTCTCTCTCTCTCTCTCTCTCTCTCTCTCTCTCCACTGTATCTCTCCCCTCT